>NW_027273022.1:0-226969 GCF_040938485.1 Diadema antillarum
GATTTAGATCTAGAACCTAGTGCTAGTACTACAGAATAGACCTGATGCAAACTTGTTGTCAAGCTTTTGGTTGAGTTTCTTCAGAGACACGAATTTTTGTAGCACAATACCCGATTGAATAAGAAAAAGGAAAAAAAAATATAAATACACAACTGTAATGCAGGTCTCTAGACCACTCCCGTGCACGAGCGAGCATCAGCTCCCGTTTCTTCAGTGTCACTCTCGTCATTGGCCTAGGCTAGGCTACTCGTGTCGTAGTTTTATTCGCCATCATCATTGTCATACATGGTTACACAAAATAAATTACATCTTGCCATCACCTCAACCACAGCAAAACCCTGAATATCACTCCCATCATAGTCACTCTCAGCTCACAAAACATATCAGCAAACGATACAGACATCGCAGACCTAGCTAACTAGCTCTAAACATAGTTGTAACTACGCCACGTTAGACATTAGTTGTACACAAAAATGAAACGGGGGTGAAAAAGTAGTAATGAATACACGAAGATCATCAACGATGGCATATTACCGTAGAAAAAATACACAGAACATCTTGCACCCAAAAAAAAATCGAGGTAAAAAACTACGATGAGAAAAACTAGGGTGAAAACACGATGCTTGGAAGACGAACGATGAAGACACTACGGCAAAAATGCTTACACGGAAAACAAACGAGTGGGTACCACACAAACTACGATGTTTTCGCACATACGTAGATAAGCTACATCATGTTCAATCAAAAAACTCAACAAACACTAGGACAAAAACTCACCTCTAAATTGTTGCAAACGAGATAATCACTTAGAAAAAATGAACAAAACACTCTCAGAAGTACGATTGTACTCTGAGAATGAAAGATATAGAATGATACGAAAGCAAAAGAGAGAAAAGAGAGAGAGAAATGGACGGGAAACCTAGAGAAGTTACCCACACTCACTAACGTAAATGGAATTCAACACACACACAGTATAGTACACGTACATACACAAGGAGATATCGTCAAGCACTCTATGAGGAGATCGATATCACGATACCGCGCGTAAGAAATCACTGCAGTTGCTGGGGCAACAAAGATACATGCGCGCTGTAAACATGAATATTGATTAGTTTCTCAGCAGGCTCGAACCCCTGGCAGGTGTTTTGGCCAATAAGAGACATTCTAAAATATGTTTCTTTGCATAAATTATTTTTCTGAGTCCCAGTAAGGATCTCTGTGATTGGCTAAAATTATTCTACAGCTCCTGGCCAAGCCTGAGGTCCTAGGACGCCCTCTTTTGGTCATAAATAATAAAAACCATGTTTTTTGTGGGAGCTGACGGGGATGGGTTAAACTGCCAAACCAATTTGTCTGAAACGGGGGGGGGGGGGGGGGGGGGGGGGAATCATACCTTTCGTTTATATTTCATTAGTGGACATATGAGGTAACATCAAATCGGTTACTCATTCCATACTAAATTCTGAAATGCCCATAGACCTCATACGCAAGCTATCAGGTACCTGTACAGAACGGGTTAAAGTCAAAACTGGTGTTAATCATTTTAATAATTGTGAATGGACGAGAATATTTGCTGTAAATAAGAAATTTGTGCACCACTTGCTGCACTGTCATCCACATTCATGTTGGCGCCTTGCAACATTTTTACTTTGTCTATGAGCAGATCGAATACATTTGGTTTCATTGTTTTGAATGAGCTTGATCCAGAATGCAAGGTGGTTTGATTTGGTCGACAACGTCAGAAATCTTCAAGAAAGACATCTATAAAGTATGGAAAACAAAATGCCTAGTACTTTGTAGTGACTGAAAAGCATCATTCGCGTGTAGACGAGCTCAGAACAGGAAATCTCCTGCTTCGTATATCTGACAATGGTCCTGAAAAATTATACCGACATACTTCTTTCTTTTCGACTGTATGTATCTACCTGTACAGTGTGTGAGTGGGTGGACAGGAATGCGTTCCAATGGGTGAACTGAAATATGTGGGAAGGCGGCTGACTCACATCCAATCACAGTGCTCATTGGACCATGTACTGTGCATTGCATTGTGTTCAAAGTTGATTTACCGCACCTGGTTTTTTGACCTTTACAAAGGTAACAGGAAAGTGTCACACACTTCTTTCATCTTCTTCTTCTTCTATTTCTTTTTCTTCTTCTTCTTCTTCTTCTTCTCAGTAGATTATTATTAGTTCAAGTATTTCATAGGCCAGATAAATTTATACTAATTCAGTTTTAGCAGTGCCCCTATTTCTATTTCTTCGGGCTGAGCACACAAAGTGCACACACAGAAATGGATAGATGGGACTACATATACTTATGATGGTTCTACATTTGGCAAAATATTGCTTAGTGCATCCGTATTGAAAATGAAGCAATGAAATTTCTGACTTCATTTCATATGGCTTTATCCCAGATAAAATCAGATCAAAGTCACAGTGTTGGTGCAGACATGAAAAAGTTACAAGCACAGAGGTTTTGGGGTTGTTAGGTTATTTTGATTTTGATTTTTTTTCTTTCTTTCAGCACAGTCAACACAGAGCTATATGCATTTGTATCAACACAAACAAATTTCTCATTTCAACGTACTGGCCATGTGCACACTAACTTTCCTAGTTTGATACAACATCATCAATTAATTTCCTGTGTTTTTTGCTCAACACCACCACCTCAAATGGTGATTTCCATTGTGTAAATAGGTATGTTGTCAATGTTTCTGCCATAGAACCCGATGAAGATGTGCTGATTTTGCTCCAACACACATTTCCCATAGACCCCTGCCTGAGTATACTCAGGACTCGTCCTCAACGGGTTAAAAGGACTAGCGGGATAGTGCTCTGACTTTACAGTCATCATTATCATGGTCAAGAGGAATTAGTGATGTAATGCTGTCAGATTATGAGATTGGTTTGTGGGCCCTGCTGTGCCTAGCTGTTATAGCCAGTACCGAACCCAATCCGTGGAATTTGTAGGATTAATATTTCCTTGGAAGTGATCAGTGTGTATATTTACATGGCCATATTTGACAGTTTGCACCCAACATGACTGTAATTGGAAGGAGTGTTTGCACCTCTGCAGACCAGCGTTCGGTATAGACGTCTCTGGTTCAGGTTTCATTTCCTACATACTCTGCTGGGAGGGTTTGATGGAGGTTTATTAAGAAGAGCCGCGAAGGGTAAATCGCAAGAAATGGAATTGAGATGTGCGTCATAAGCAGTGTGTTTCTTACTGTGCAGAGGGAGCTCTTGTCATTCTCTTCACCGCTCCTGTGATATATTTTTTTTCTTCTTCTATCACTCTATCTGTTCTTGCCTTCCTTCTTTGTTCTCCCCCCCCCCCCTCCCCTCTCACTCTATCTATCTGACTCTCTGGCTTCCTCTATCCCCATCTCCCTCTCTCTCCTCTCTTTTCCCCCTCTCTTTTAACCCTTTGACGATGGGCTGATTTTGCTACAACACGCATATCCCATAGACACTCACCCGAGTACACTTGGGACTCGTCTTCAACGGGTTAAGTGTTTCTGTCCAGTGTTCAATCTTATCCTTCTTTTTTCTCTATCTCTCTGTCTCCCTGTTTCTATGTGACTGACTCTCTGCCTGTATCTCTCTTCTCTCTCTCTCTCTTTCTCTCACTATTTCAATATTTCTCTCCTGTAAGCTGTGCCCCAATCTCTACCTGCCTTGATTTAGCCACCTGTGTGATTTCATTCTTCATCAATTCACACCATGCTCCATCTCATTGCATCTCCCGTTAGACGCATAACACTATTAGTCTGCGGACTAACTGTTATGCTTCTTTTGATTTGAAATAAAACCGAATTGAATTGAATTGAAAATTGAAGTACATCCTCTTTTTCTTTTCTCTTTTCCTTTTCCTTTCTTTCCTCCTTCGCTCCTTCCTCCAAAGATTTGATTTTCTTTTTCAATATTTGTATGTTTTTCAATATATTTTTGTATGTTTTTATTGCAGTGTTTTTCACTTTCAACTCATCAGGGGTCATTTTATCTGCGCAATTTCAAGTGTTCTAACAGTCAGATTTTAAATTGAAACCATGTTTAATGTGTCTTTCTCCATTGGAAGTATCATTACAGCTGAACTGTACCTTTCAAGTTGATGTGAATACTCCTTCTATCACACGCCACTTTCCCTGCCATGTTTTTCCGCATCCACTCTCATCTATTGTGTCATATCCGTCTTCCGCAGAGAAGACCTGCTCCGCGGGGTCTGTCTATTTATAGAGACAGTCCCTGCAGAGCCTTGCACCAGGGAAATGGGACTTTGTTGGTGTGACGGCGCTACACGGGAGGGATAGGAGGATGCCGCCGAACTCGGTATCGTGGCGTTATTGATCGCAGCACTTTTCGTTCGACACTGTCCGTGCCGGTTTATTGGCGAGGTCGTTAGCAAACTCCACATGATGTGATTGTCTGTGCTGGACCTCCCACCCTTGATATCTTTATCTTTTCCCCCTCAATTTACTTCCTCATTTTTCGTCCACCTCATCTGCCAAGAACATTTAAAGTAGGCAGAGATTCCTCACCCACGTGACCACCAAGGCTAATTTTGAAATCTTTCCCCAACATGATGGCAATTTAGGCCAGTTTGTCCCGTCTCGTCCTGGTCATCAAATTGTCAAACCCTTAGTTTTTGCATCTTCAAAATCACATCTAGTACTTTGCCATAAAAGAAAAACAAAACAAAAACGCAAGTGGCATTTTGCGGAGACACTGCCAAGAACAGTACCTGCAATAGACGATGACAATAGACATTATCCCATTTGCCTGCACTGTTTTCATAACCAGTGAAACCTCAATCCATATGAGCAATTCTCTTTGTAAACCATCATACGTGTATGTATCAAGCACATACCAATTGTGTTGTGTTCTGTGCAATGTTGTCGATGTATACTCTCTGGCATGAATGCTTGGAAAGAGGTGGTGAATTACAGTTTTTTTGGTGCTTTGCTTTTTGATGGCTGTTGGCTGTAAAGCAAAATGTGTCAGAACTTTAAAGTTTCTGGCAATATCAGTGATGGTACACTCTTACGTGAGATGAACTTTTAGTGTTTATGACTTTGCTGAGTATCCACACGTTACCAGTAATAGCATTTTAAACTCACATCGACAACATAGTGCTAACAAAATATTCACATATTGATGGGGTTTTTTATGCTTGTGCTGGTTCCACATTCTCAGATAAGTGCAATTACCAGATCACAAAATTGCATTGTTTACTGGAGTAAGTGGAATGAGGAGTGCTCCTGACCATAAGGTCAAACCTTAAGATAGCTTCTTTTGTCTGTAGATAGTGAGTTTTAAAAAAAACAACACTTTGAGGAAAAAGATAATCAGATCAATTTTTAGTGTTCATAAGAGCTTTCATAGACAAGACTATCCACTCTTTAGAGAAGATGGTACTCACCTTTACTTGAGTGAAGAATTGCTTTTAACTATGAGAGTGAAATTTCAAGAGTGGTTGAACTGCAGAGATGATGTGAAAATAATGGTGTATTGCTGTACAGTGTCACAAACCATTTTCTAGGCAGTTGTTCAGAGCTGTGTAAAGGTCAGGGCAGAGTGTCTGGTGTGTGTTTATAATTCCTGAAGTTCATGTCATAAATTGGCCCCAGCTCTGTGCGGAAGAGCGCACATAGCAGTGTGTTTTGTCATGTGGTAATAAATCCATCTCTAATGTTGCATTGGGGAATGTCTCCCCATGCAATGTTTGTGTGCCGTTGTCATACTGCATCCGTGATCAACAGATTTATCCCGCAATGATGATCTATGACGCTGTAAAACATGGTCCTTTGCTCCATTCCCAACCTATTCCCAACTTAAAAGCATTTTTTTTTTTCAACGTAAAGGAATTTCTCTTATCACGCTTGGTGTTTGATCTTACAGCAGTGACCCTCGTGTGTAAATAGACTGGAAACATAGCGGAAGAGAGAAAGGTTTTACTCAACAGAGTCATAGATATTCAGGAGATGGTACATCTGCTTCCTCATGAAGACCCAGCAGGACTGGTAATATCAAAAGATGATGATGACAAATTATGATGATGAGATGATGTTAATCTAATGATAATGATGTTAATGATGGCAAGTAAGATGATGGTGATGGTAATGGTAATGGTAATGGTAATGATGGTATTATTTATGGTAGCAGTGCTTGTCATGATGATGATGATGATGATGATAATGACAACGACAGTGACGATGACGACATCAACGACGACGATGATGAAGGTGATGATAGTGATGACTTTCTCAACCCTAAGTGAGAATGGAATGTGTCGAGTAAGATTTTTTTCGTTTTAATGGAAAGAGTGAGTCTTTGACCATTCCTGTGTGATACTATGTATCCAAAAATGAAAGTGGCATGAGCTTAGCAGCTATAAGAAGTCCTTAGGCTTGGCAGTAAATGACAAGAGAGTGGGATTAATGATTGCATAAAGATGGATTAAAAACTTGGGAAGATAAAGCATTTATTGATTGTTTTTCAAATAGTTGATGGTTCGTGATTTCTTGTGTCTCTTTCTTATGCATGACAGGTCTTCTTGGTCCGAAAGACTTCAGGGAAGGATAAAGGAACAAAATATGCCATGAAGGTCTTGAAAAAGGCTACGCTGAAAGGTATGTACAACTGTATGTGTCGCTTGTATGTCAATTAAACATCAAATATAAACGGATCCTTAGATGCAATGAATAGAAATGTTTGGGGGGAGGAGGAGGAGGGACTAAATTTGAAAACACCTGTAATATGATTACTGTTGATCTCCTGTATAAAGTAAAAGTGATTCCCTAGGCCCAATTGTAAATTGCACATTATTATGCATTTTTATAAGCATTTTTGAAAGCATTTTTTTTTAATGCTTTGAAAAGTACACACTAGAAAACTATCACACATTAATTGGATCTGACATGCATTCTAGTGGATTTCTCATTTTCAAGTCTGGTGCCTCATCAAAAACAAACACCTACAGGATTGCAAAAGAAAAGAAAAGAAAAGAAAAGAGAAGCTGTTACCCACAAAATGACTACAAATGTCAAGCAATGTAAAGCAAACAGTAATGTGATGCCAACATGGGAGGCATATCTGAATAACATGCATGTAATGACTGTGAAGTGAACATCCTGCAGATTATATATCTCTGCCTTTGTTATTTATTCATTGGCATCGCAATTCGATTCCTTGCAAGCACTGTTTCATCTCCCGTGTCTCATACCCATTTGTCATTCAGTGCGCGACCGGGTACGCACCAAGATGGAAAGGAATATCCTCGTCGATGTGAATCACCCGTTTATCGTCAAACTCCACTATGGTAAGTGACCTTGTAATATTAAAGGTGCATTCACTACTCACCTCCACCCCTGCCATATGTGGTTGGCAGTCTTACATCAAATTCTGTCTTGCTCCAAAGAGGCAGTACCCGGGCCACCAAGTCTCGTTGCCCCGATTCCTGCAGGAACCTTCCTGAGAAATTCAACGTCTCTTTATGACTTGGCAAGAGCGTGTAAAAGTCTCACTGTTTTGGGAATATCATATGCCTAGATATATAATAGATGCATGCAACTGACAAGCATCCGTTTGATTGTTGTCTCGAACCGCCCTGATCCTAATGTATTAACCCCGTTGAAGACAAATCTTGAGTATACTTGGGCAGGTGTCTCTGGGAAATACGTGTTGAAGCAAAGTCATGCCATCCTGCAGCCCTGCCGTTCATTCCCTTGGTGTAGTTTGGGTTTGTGGATAGAGTATCAGTAGCAACTTCCATGGTTTATGGATAGAATATCACAAAGAAGTTCCATTGTACTTTTCACAGTCATTGCATCATTTGATGCTTGAATCTTCCTTTGGACATGTGGACAGTTCCTATCGTTACTCTCAGATGGTCTCATAGAATGTCAGTCAGGTTTAGAAGGATGATGTAAACTCTCCTAGCTCCCCATCACGAAGCTTGGACAGTCCATACTTTTAATTATAGATAATCCTAGAGAGCACCAGTCTAGTTTAGAAAGATGATGTGAAGTGTCCTAGCTCTCCACCATGGAGCCAATCTCATGAGACCCTACAGTCAACTGCATGGGAGGTCTTTGTAATGATGTGTAGAATAGTCAAGAGGGTGCCAGACAGACTTTTCTGATTGGTGTGAATGGGACCACTTTAAATGCTTGGCTCCTTCTCTGAATGGGCCTGTCAAAGAAAGTCTACAGTCACAACATAAGGCAGCACCAGTCAGATGAGTGTTTTGGGGGTTTTTTTTATGCATAACCTTGTTTAGGAATCATTATGAAAAGATATAGATGATAGATGTCAGTACATTGACTCACAAAGTTAGGGTGTTTAGAAATGACCGTATCAAAGTCATAATTAGACTAAAATATTTCCTACAAACGGACTTTTTTTGTATAATGCAACTGGAAGAAGCCTTTAGCACTACTGCAAGAATGCAAAGTAACTTCAGTTAATTTTCACAAATCACGATAGCGAAGTTTCGTACAATGTGCTGGTGTAGCATCATATCTTCAGTAGATGGCATCTAACCGATAAAAAGCAAATGTAACAAAACAAAAGTTGAGGGAAAGTCTTCTGCCATCAGATATTACGTGTCTGATTTGTTTTAGTCTTTGTAGTATCAGGACCCATCCAAATGCCCCTTCCCTCGATCCCCCCCCCAAAAAAAAAAGAAAAGAAAAGAAAAATGAGCTCTGTATGAAGTCATGCTAAACTGCATTGTAGTGTGAACTGCCCCATTCACCCCCTGCAGTGTTTACATGTGTGAGGAGGGGACTCTTTACACAGGCTGCTTGTCTGCATTCAAGCACCTGCCGAGGAGTTGCGGTTTCTAACTGATATCATCCAGGATTATTTGTTATGTACCCCGTGGACTCCGCATTGTGGCTTCGTGGGATGGAAAGGAGCCAAGGTTTTGACGCGTCCTGGACAAGTGTTTACAAGGAATCTCCTAATTGCTGTCTCTGTTCTGTAGATGTAGTTGGTGTATACTAAAGATATGTGCCATCAGCTGTGTCTGCCTTTGAAACCATAGTCTCAAAATCAGAGCAGTTTTCTCTGTCATGGTGGAAAACAGTTCAGTGAAATTTTAGCATCATTTCCTGACTGTACAATCTGTACATGTGAAAATGATAATGTTTATCAAACAAAAATCTGAAGTTTGGTTTGTGTTTGTGAGGGTTTACAAAAACAAATCTTCTGGAGGAAGATAATGGATCAGCTGAGATATTTATGGAAGAATCACTACACCACGCTTCCTCTTTTAGAGCATGAGTTTTCCAGTCTAGATCTTTCATAGTGTGATAACCCTATAAAGGACAGTCATTTCCAGTAATAAAAGTAGGCAGAGCAAGACGCAAGATAATTTTTCCCCTCTTTACTGGAAACAGGCTTTCAGCCGAGGGCCCAATTCTTTTTTAAGAGGCGGATGCCTACGAGGTATTGGTTTTATTCTTGTCTGAACGTGTGCTTTGTCGCCCAAGGCAATGAGGGGCAGTGGCTTTGCAGCATCTTGGAAGGATTTGCCAGCCAAAACCTGGTGTAAGATGATTGTCTTTTCAGTAAAACAGTCACTCCTAATTGTAGCATAATGTTTCCTAGCCCAGATTGGCCAAGTATAACGTACACCCCTGAGTAGACACTTATTTCACACCCTTTCTAGACCGCACACCACCTGACAGTGGTGGTGGCTAGAGTGAGTGGTCTGTCCACACTTGGCCGTTAGCCCATCTTGTGGGGGGAGTCTTGTTCTCTCAAATAGATCCCTTAAGCCACAGAGATCTGGATCAGCATCAGCTCCAGGCCCCTGGTAATAGCTTCACATTGTCAAGAATCGTTTTAATGTGAAGTGTAAATGATGTGAGCTTGATGATTACCTGTTTGTACACTAGTCACTTGGGGTGAACAAAGAGAACCTAAGAGGGCTCCAAAGGAAAGCATCTATGCCCCTATCCAATTCCTGCATCCCAAGAGGCTGTTGTGGCTCATATACAGTTGAACCTCTATTATCCGGCCTCCCTTTATCCGGATCTCTCTATTATCCGGACGCAATCTCGCCGTGATTTTTTTTTAAAATAATTACGGGAAGAAAGGGGGATTCCCAACTCCTTGAGAACTCCTACCCAAACACACATGAATTACATATTACTTCCAATATGATTAACATACATTGCATCAAATTTCCTTCCAAATTGCTTACCTTCAGACATTTCAACATCCCCAAACATCCCCAAATGTAACAATGAAAAGGTTGCAGTATACACATTACTACATGTGGTACTACAATGGGCTACATCAGTACATGTGTATGTATATGTACATGTATAAAGCATTGAGTCTCCCGTATCCGGCCAAATCCCTTATCCGGATGAGCCCCGGTCCCGACTTGTCAGGATACGAGAGGTTCAACTGTACTAACAAATAGCTTGTTGTGATTCTCTTTAATTTCTTAGGGTGTTATTCAACATTTTTTTTCCCCTGCACTGACACCTGTAAAGTCAACTGCTGTTATTCAGGAAGAGAACTTGCCACTTCAATGGAATTTCCCGTACTTGTAATAGATAAAAAAAAGATGTCCGTTGTCCTCGTTTGATCAGTCCCTATTGCATTACCATCCTCAAGTCTTAATCTTTCCCATGTGTCAAGTACACCCCCAAGTAAGTTCTGGCCAGCTTATTACTCACTCACACACATGCACACAACTTCACACAAACTACCGTACACGTATATGTTGATATGCTTGGAACATTCAATTGTACATGATATTCATAACTAAAAATCTGTTGTTTTCTTTTCATTCAGTTTAATAGTTGATATTATTTATTACGGACATGAACAAATGCACCAAACAGTTCTCAGGAGCTGTCTGGAACTTGAAAGCGACTGGTCAGTCCGAGCCACTAAAAATGTCAGATATCATACGATGTACCACAAAGCTTCCAGAGGAATGCTACCATACATCTATTACTGAAATAGGATCATCTCTAGAGCATGAATCCTGCAATTATGAACACCATGCCCCTATGACTGATACGATCAGCACATTTGGTATTCCTGATGCATTACATCCAGCTTAAATACAAAAACCATGCCTGAATGTATGCAGTTGGCACAGCATCTAGCAAGTGTAAACATTGCAGAAAATGGTCAGAAGGTTGAAGAGATTGAAAATGTACGAATCCAGGGGAATTGATTTTGATAGTCTTCATCAGTAGACCCAATATCAGGCGCAGAGATTTCCGAGAAATGCTCCCACACTATATTAGAGCCAAACATTTCAGTGCTCAGCCAGCTAATAGAATGCTGGCAACCAATTCACAAGACTGGGTTACATTCGTTGCAATGTAAAAAATATGAAGATGTGCCCAACAAGAAGTGCTTTCACCACATTGTGGTTTTTGTTCTGTTTTATCGAGTCTGTATCTGGTCAGATAAAAAGAATCATTATAGTACGTTCTGAGGGAAAGTACATTTGTATCCCTCTGTCCACATTTCTAAACTACTACTTTACTCAAGAGTTCCTGAGACAAAAGCAAAAGTGGCCACCTTTCCGGTATGAAACTAACAAATTATTTGTATGTAGATTCATTGTATTGTGAATCCTTAGTTTTCCTGTTAGTTTTGTTTTGTTTTTGTTTTTGTTTTTGTTTTTGTTAGCACCATATTTCAAACATTTCACTTCTGCAGAGCAGGTAATTTTGTTATACATGTCAGTATTATGGATTTGAATACAATGCCTCTGAAATGAGTCTAGTGCTGCTTAGAAAGAAACAAGCCAAACAGTAGGCCACAGCAAATGGATGAATAAAAATACATCATACTGGATACCAAGAGCTGTCCCCATTCCCCACCTCCACAGTATTAAGCTACAGGTATGCATGTATTTTATGAACTCTACCAACTTTTCTAGGTTGGGGTAATGTAGGAAACAAGGTGGGGGGGGGGGGGGTAGTGAAGTTACAAAGAAGACCTATAGCAAGTTTGGGGATATTATGAACGGTTGGAGTGTGAATGAGGCCAAAAAGCCAAGTAGCCAAATTTCTACCTCAGGGGTCTGGTTGAGCAGGTGAAACCCATATGCACCAGACTGCGGAAGCCCCTACTGGAAATGTCACATAATTTATCATCATACTCACAAGATAGCTCCGCTTCCGAAGATGCCGGGGCAGTAATGAAGCAATTGAAGATTTTGCGGTGAAGACAGAAGCTCTCCCCGAGAAATTCATTAGGGGATCGCACATTTCTCCCAGCAATTTCTTTCTTCTTATTCTTCCCTCTTTTTTTTGGTACTTTGTAGGAGAAAGGTTACAAGGAGAGATATAGACAGAACCCAAAATAGAAATTTGATATACTGTCGAGATCATCCTCACCACGTTTTTTATGCTTTGTGTGGCAGCAATTCCCTGAGCAGTGTCACTGTGAAGAAAATTGTCAAAGATTGCACAGATGAGACAGTTACCTCCTTCTGCTTCTCAGCTTCTCTCTCTCCTTCATCTAATGCCAGTTGGTCCAAATTTGTATGTTTCGGTTATTTGAAAACCAGAAATTCAGTGCCCCCCCCCCCCCCCCCCCCCCCCCACGTAGAGTTTAGTCCATCCATGGATCTTCAAGTTTGTGCCAGATTACTTACCCCCCCTGTTCAGACGCAAGCCAGTTTATACCAAAACTTGATAAAGAAACGATATATAAAGAATCATGGTATATCCAACAGACCATTCAGACGCTCATCTCGCCCGTTCTGGAAAACATCGTATAGATGTGCAGTTTCCCACTGCGCATGCTGTTATGGTCATGAGTGACAGGTATAGGGTCACCTTTTGTGCGTGCTCCCACTAAGCCCCACCCAGTTATACCGTTCTATGGTCGCCATATGTTCAGATGCATAATGGACATGATGGAATGCTGATTCGTTATCGAGTTCTAGTTCGAAACGATGCTCTGACCATCGTTTCGTTTCATTCATACGTCATTTCGTTGTATGTCGTTTCATTAGTCAGCCTTTTGACGTATAAATTCATCGTATAGCTATACCGTTGTGGTATAGCTATACCATTTTAGTATAATTTTATTGCCTCCGAATACCCTGTACATTGTAGTAGTGCATACTGTTTGTAAACTGTGCCCTTTCTATGCACAACCTGTTGAATTAGTGACTTCATTGTACACCCCCACCCCCCCCCCCCCCCCAAAAAAAAAAGAAATGTTATCAACCACACTGCTTCCTGGTTTTAATGTGTGAAAAAAATTGTTTTTGAAAAAGAAAAAAAAAATCAAAACAAAACAACACAAACATCCTGATAATTTTGAGAATGAATGATCTTTTTCTAACCTACCACCATCTCCCTGGTTCAGAGGAGTGCTAGACAGTAAAGCAAATGATGATAAAGTCCCGACTGATTAAAAAAAAGACAGTCCAGGATGATTACCTCATTACTATTCATTCTACCAGGTCTCTTCATTTACCAGCCAGCTGATCCCTTTGTTTCTCCCTCACTACTCAGAGGCCTTGGTGCCTCGAGGCTACAGAGCTGAGCCATGGCTGATGTCCCAGGGAAGTTCATGCTACAAGCCACACACTGTCTTCTGTATCCCCTGCACGTTTTCTTGATGTATCTTTCCGAGTCTTATTTCCGGTTTCAGAGTGGAAGTCAGATTTCCCCTTAGTGTGTTATGGTCGAGGAAGAGTGCTTTTCCTACAAATAATACTCGAGCAATATCAATTTCACCTGATGGCAATGGTATCGTATTATGAAAATGTTCGCAGAAAGTTGGAATACATTGGGTAGAAAGAGCTTCCTTTCAGAAAAATACACTAACTTCAATGGGGGGGGGGGGGTTGGAGTGAAGGGGTTTCAGTGAATAGTTTTCATCATAGATTGTAAAAAAATAATATGTTGTGATTGGGCTTTGTAGGTGAAGATAAGCATAATTAGAATTTACAATACAAGCCTGTTAACAGAGCAGAAGTTGGCATATGTATATGGGTCAGAATTTTGAACGATGTACAATTGAGCCTAAACAAGGCAAAATTTAAAAAGTAGGAAATTCTCCAAATTATTCATCTTACCTGAAAGAGTATAACTCAAGCTTTAATATGAACCCAATTATACTAGGATTTTCCCAGAAGAACAAGTTTTTATTCACCGCTGAAGTTTACCATGTCCAGAGCAGCGAACGTCCGTGAGGAATAGTACAGCACATACACTTGAATACCATTTAACATAGTTTGCAAAGATCTGATTCAGTTCAAAATCCTAACAAAAATATCTTAAGGGACATGTGTACGTGCTTGCAGAATATTAAGCTTGTACTCTTAACCTGTACGTAATGGTAGACAACTGATGATTTAACTAAATTCGTCGTTTCTGTTGAAATATTGCTCTTCCGCTAAACACTTTCTCCACTTTACGCGCATTTTACAGAAACTCAATATTTTGACCTCTTATTTCACTATCCCATACTTCAATCCCCACTCCCAAATAATAACATACCTTTTTAAGATGTATCTGATCTAGGCAGTCTCTATAACCCAACGAACATAGCATAGTTTTCATCACGGAGGTTCGCATGTAGCTCACGGACGTTCGGAACAAACAAGATGCAGCTCTCTTGAGTTGGAAACGCATTCTACTCACAACAAACAGCAATTTCATGTCGAGAACAAACTCCTCTGCAAAATCCTGAACAGATACGACCAATTTTCAATTATATAAGCTTGTTTATCTTCTCATACTGAGGAATCAAAGAAAACAATTTTTCCATCTCTCGTAAATAAACGTACAATCGTACGTGTAATCTCAGTGACGTAGTCCATCCTTGAGAACGAATATATTTATCAAAATTTCTTTATCATGAAGTAAAGATTCAGGTCCTAAATTTGTTATCTAAAGTCTACAATGCAAAATTTGCTTATAACGAACATGGTCACAGCTGAAATTATGACAAAGAATTAACATAGAAAGACAACAGAAATGTGCTCTGTTATAGAAATACGAAGTTTAGCTGGGGAGGGCAAACGAATACGTTGGGAAGAAATCCCTCTATGTTTGCTCCTTGTGTTACACACAGTTACCGAGGAGAATTTGTATTATTATATTAGTCAGAAATGATAATAGGTTCGATACTGCGAAGTTTCGTCATAACAAGACACAATAAGTCCATATTACTTGGATGGATGTTTGTGACTTCGATATTATACAATATGGTTTGTTATAACAAACATGTTGTCGCGCGTCATTTCGGAGGCTCGTTATTCATACAGTTTGTCAATACGAAAATGGATAGAGTTCGTATAATTATGAAGCTTTTTTTATTCGGTAAATGATAGGAATCTCCGAAGGTTAACCGAAAGGTTTATTAATTGGAACATGAAAAATCATGTTCGCTTATCCAAATGTGGAGAAACAATTAAGTTAACAACTAAAATCCTCCAAATTTCAAAACCTCATAATAACCATTTTCACCTAAACGAATATCAGGCCCTTTCCACTTTTAGAAGAACGGACCTAAAAATAATGATCCTTAATATTTATTTTTCGGACTAACAAACTTTCGGAATAAGAAAATTTTTAATAACAAACCTCCTTAATTAACTACAAACTTTTTTTTTTTCATTTTCGGAATAACAAACCTTTGGACATCAGAGTAACGAATCTTAGGAAGAGCGAACGTATCAAAGTGCAACCTAAAACCTTTTCTTAATCTTTACTTTTTTTAACATGTGTTTTCAAAGTAAGCACAAAAGCACAAACAAATTGATGATCTCTCTGTCTCTTAAATGTAAAATGAAAAAAAAAATCTTGGAAAGAATTACAGATGAACATTTCTTTTCATTGATGAGTATAAAACAACACCATGTGATGATGAGCGGAGGATTTGTTTGTTTTCATCAGACAATAATTGTATACTGCATTATTTTTGTTCGCTTGTGACAGCATTTCGATGAATAAAAAACATAAACAAACAAACAAAAACTTCTCCAAAGGAATTTGGTACAACGTGAGTGCACTGGCAATTCTTTTCTCTGTGTGTTGGAGCTCGATCCCTTCTCTATTTCTCAGTCACTTTTATTTAACTGCTTCCATATACTTTTGAAACTTTTCCATTTTTTATTCAACACATGCCCATTACAGACTTCCTCCGTCATTATCCTGCATGTGATTACGTAGCACTTTTCGGATTTATTTTGGTTTGTTTTGTTTTGTTTCTGTTTTCTGTTTGGTCGCAGCATGTCCAGGCTATTGAAAGAATGAGAGAAAAATCGTCATGAAGAGAAAAATAAGAATGAATTAAGGCATTTAACATCATGACAATTACAGCGAACGTCCGTTATGGAGGCCAAAACTGGATGTGTTCTGTTTGAGACGGCAGCTACCATACTCAAAAGATAAACACTTGGCGCACCTGTCACTAAAATATGGCACTGATCCTCTTTCTCCTACTGTGTAATCCATTGACTTATTCTACTAACGAACATCCGTGACTAAAACGTTTTCCTTTTGTTATTACAAGTAAATTGAGTGCTGAACATTATTCACTTTTGGGTATGAGCGGCTCGGTGATTTGGTAATATTTTCAACTAACATTAACTTTATGTGCAGTGATATATTTGTAATTATCAGCAATTTCCTTTCTCGGACAGAACGTCCGTGAGCGAAACTTTCAGAACCTGTAACAGTACAAATTGTCTCCAAATCCTCATTAGAAAGAAATTTAAATGCACAGAAATTACAGATTACGCAAAATTCTATTTTCCTACAACTTTGTTTTCCATGTTTAGCTGTTTTTGTATAATTAGAGGGAAAACAAGCGTAAAATTGTGAGTAAATTTTCAACTGTTTCTTCATCATGATCACATAACGCCTTAAAAATTCTGAAACTACTGCTCTAAACTCATTGTTTGCTTTGTAAAACTTTATTTGTGACTATTGGAGCTAAAAGTTTTAAAGAATACAGGACACTTTCGGGACAAGTTATCCCTATCGAAGGGATTGCATACGTCACGGACGTTCGCTGGCATTGTCACGGACGTTCGTTCTACTGATTGGGTCATGTTCCCGGACGGATAACTGATCGGCAGAGAGTACCTAGCCTTCCTAACTCTTTCAACAATTTGAAAAGGTATTGTCAATGCAAATTATAAGAAATTTGACATCCTTACAACATATGTATTGCTCAGAGGGGGATCAGGAGGTGAATTTTTAGAGAAAATATTAATTATTTGCTTGGTTTTCGGTGAATTGCATGGTCCAAAAACTGCGGACAAGCCTCAGTCCGCTCCAAAAATAACATACAGCTCCTCGGCTAGAGAGCCAAAGGTGAAATGCACCTTCGTCATCAAAGCAAGATGGTGTCCCACTCGAAAACGTTTTAATCATCACGGACGTTCTTTTTTTCTCGGAGGTTCGTCTAAAAATATAATTTCGGTTCCTATTTGACAAAGGATGGACAGAAACTCAAAACAAGCATATTATCGTGTGGCTAGATCTTAGTTGATTACGACTCAGAACAATATCACCAATAGCGTTTAATGGGATACGATTTTTATTAGAAAATAGCGGAAGCACGTCCGTGACGAAAACTGAGTATAATTTTGCATAAAAGAATATTACGTCCCATGTACAGCCAGCAGACGTACAATTTTTGCAGGATATGTTCATTAGGTGGAACACCAAATTTTCGTATACATTACAGTTGGGACAACAAAGTAGAATTTGCAGCAGCGATAGAAATAAAAGCACCACGGACGTTCGTCTGTTTAGGACTTTGATATTTCAATCGTTCTCTGTGATTTTATACGTGCTCATAAAGTTCTTATAATTTTGTGGTTCATACCCATGATATGTCAGATCCAGAATATGGTCAGATATTAGATGCCACGTACGCTTAAAAATGCACATCATTAGTTTGAAAAATTAAAATTATTGTGAAAATAGCGTTTTTACCGTATTTTTACGCTTTAAGTCCTTGTCAAATGAAAATATCAGGCAAAAGTCAACCAAACCATATATTTCCTGAAAGGAAATTTACTAATCTTTGAGATGACATGAAAAAATCTGGTTTCTTAGATCATCCTGGCGTGTTCTAAGGGAAAGAATGTCATAAGGTGCGAAAATTGGCAATTGTACATCGTTCAAAATTCTCACCCATATATATATATATATATATTTTTTATTATGCAACTGTACATGAACATTCTTTAATGCTTTGACATTTTGCTGCTTCCAGCAGCATAGACAAGCGTAGCTGTGTCCCTGGCACATTATATTTGTAGATGATTACCTCCCTACTACTCACAATTTGCTTTTAAGGCCCCAGTTATGCATCAACTGAAGAATCGAGATGTACCACATTGTGTTAAACAGAGATTGCAAGCCAACTTTCAGAGTCCGTCTGACAATGGCGGGTTTGGGCATCCATTTCCGAACAGAAACAATAGTAATGATAACAAAACCAACTACTCAGCTTCTGAGAGCAAAGGAATGGTACATCTGTGCTGTTCAAGTGGAACGTGGAATATGAGTGATTAAAGGAGAAGTTTCTCCACACATGTTGATTGAGTGAATGTAACAGTTATTGTAGAAGACATTAATGAAGGAAAATCTGACAATCCGTTCATGAGTTACGGCTTCTCAAAGTGTTGGTGCCGCCCTCACTGGATGAGAAGACTACAACAATTTGTGACATTACTGCAGAACAACGATAAAAAGAATTTAAATATGAAGAAAATGCCACAAAATTTAATTTGTACAAGATGTACACATTCAATTGACTTGGTATTGACATATTATGTTCAGGGCAGTATTATTCATCCTGCTTTCTCAAAGAGGTTTTAAAATCAATCGCATTTTGATTATGCTGGAAAAATGAGATTTAGCAGAATTTTCTTTATATTTTCTGTTTATCGTTACTCTGCAGAGATGCCACAAGCTGTTGTGGTTTTCTCATCCAGCGATGGCTGTACTAAAACTTTTAAAATTCACCACTTTTGAACAAATTGTCTGATTTTACTCAAACTTCACCGATGTGTCATAATATCTACATTCACTCAATCCACATACATTTTTGTGAAACTTATCCATTATTCACAAAATCTTCACCTCAATTCTTGTGACCTTAGATCAAGAAGCAGAATGATGAAGTCACCACAAGCACTTGTTGTTGCAACAAATTATTGACTAAATGTCCCGTGTTTAACCATGTATCATGTTTATTTATCATGTTTGGCGTTCAGGCCTTAGCATATCATATTGTGTTGTAAGCAAATGTAAAACATGACGAGACACGATTTCTAATTACCTTAAAGTTCCGTGTATAAGACGCACCCGTGTATAAGACGCACCCCTACTTTCGGGCCTAAAATTTAAAAAAAAAAAAAAATTTCCACGCAAATATTGCGTGTTTCATACATATTATTTCAGCTCAAAATTTCCCTAGAATGCAGCATGTATTTGCTCTATATTTCGTTTCCTTTTATACTTTCTTTTAACGGTATTCATCTGACATCGGCAAAATATGGAAAACGCAAAATGCGAGACTTGTCTCGGTACTCACTTGCTATTGTTTCGCCTTTCAATCGTGGTACATGTGTCATGCATATCGTACTCATGAGTGTACAGTACGATCTTTGCTGTCATACATAGCAGAGGGTACGTGTCTCGCATATTGACGCATGTCAGACTGGAAGGTTCATTACGAAAAATAAGAAAAACATCAACAAGTGTAGCAGAGGGATCATACGGCGAGACGTACGGTGCGTACGGTAATTACACTCACTGTTGTTTCGCCCGGAGGGATTGCCAGTAACATGTGTGTCTCTTGTACCATGCTTGTATGCACAGTGCTAGCCTTTTGCAAAAGGCAGCTCGCTATAATTTCAGCACACGCACACAGAGAGCAATGGACTTGCACACACAGCGCGCAACGGGCAAGCGCGCTACGATCCGATCGCTGTGTGCACGCGAGTCCATTGCAAAAGCCTCTCTGCTCTGCAGCTGCTACCTTTGCCAAAGGTTTGCTAGCTAGCTCACCTAGCTACAGTGTAGCTATGCTACAGTACAGTATCCTAGCTGGCATCGTGAAATGAAGAGCAAACGCATGCTTCACACATCGTTCATATTAACGGTGACATAGTGTCGATCCTACTCAGTATTTTACAGCTTTTGTCTATGGCCATATTGATACTAGTACATTGATAAGTTTTACGGTATCCGTAATTTAGTAATGATACCTGTACATCGCGTATTCCAGCTACTAGGTTGGCTGTTGGTAGCTTGGTAGACTGACATCGGTAGCATACAGCAGTGCTGTTACAGCTGTTGTCTATGGCCAGATTGATACATCGTTACTGCACAAGGCCGATCGTAAGTTTATCTCGTATTTGCAGCTTTTGTGTGTGTCCAGATTGAAAGATCGCCCATTTATCCGTAAGTTTTAGTGATTGCTTACCTTCCAAACGTCGATGGGCATACATGGCCCCAAGTTGGCCTTATAAAATTGGGTGTATATGACAGATTTTTTTCCGTGATTCGACTGTACCCGTGTATACGACGCACCCCCGATTTTCAATGTTTTCCGACGAAAAAATAGTGCGTCTTATACACGGAACTTTACGGTAAGGCAATCAAAAAAAAGGAAATATTCTCTCAGACTGCTGTTGTAGATTATGAATACGGATAAGAAACAACACATACTGTACAGTGGTGTAGACAAACAGTGGCTGTGTTGTGTGTGTTTGTGTGTGTGTATGTGTGTGTTTTTATGAAAACATCTATAGTGTATATGATCAGTAAAATAGAAATATCTGCAGAAATAGAGAAAAGGTACGACAAGTACAATGATTACTAGTACCTTGAAATGGCCCCATACTGTGATACTCAATAAAGTTGTTATAATTGAAGGACATACATGTACAATGTACATTGTACCTGCCAAATCTCTGTTGGTCAGATTCCGAGCATCTGGACAGGTGTATACCAATTTATGTATTTCCTGTAACCTATATTTGCAATTTGTGCTGAGATCTTTCCCACCCTTTCTTGTTTAATGTATCTCTGACCCTAATGTCACCTGACCCTGTATTATACTTTTTGAACATGTCTGTGGCAGTTTCTTCCGGAATATGTAAATTATGCCATGGAAGTACCATGGCCTTGTGGGCAAGAAAGAGAATAATGAATAAGAGTGCAGCTCTTCCACAAATGATGCTTTATGACTTAAATGGATGAGAAAAATGCAAGCAGCAATTGGAATCTGTCATATTGCTTGAAAGCAGAGACTTCATAATGTCAGGAAAGAAAAAAAATAAATGGAAATGCCCGAGGGGAGTCATAGTCTTGTAACAATACCTTTGGATTATTTGATGAGTTTGTGATGGCTTTATCTTTGCCAAATTGTGTCTGGAGATAAAACAAATATTCAATGCCCACAGACCTAACAGACTTAACTCTCTTTCCAGACACAATAGTTGCTGTGTTTGTGATTCTGCATGTCGTGTATTTCACCTTGTGGATGTACAATGATTATTTTATCGATCATTTTAACACGGCATACCTAAAAAACTGTGCTCCTGTCGACAATGGGTCTGCACCTTCAGACTAGAGAGCAGACCGTATATACCCATGTCTATATCACGAACTCAACCCGGTGATTTGATGAGGGCACACGCAGTCCATCTAGACTCTACCCAAATGAGCCTCTCCCTCCCTCTCCCTCTCTCTCTCCCTCGATCAACCTCAAATGTTGATCGAACGCTTGGCTTCTCGTCCAGTGTAGCTGCCCTCCACAATCGATAGCCGCGGAGACCCACAACTGAAATGCCGGCCTACTTTTGTCAACCTGCCGTGAAAGTGAGCCGCAGTGCTAAATTTGGCGACCGCAGATGCGGCGATGGTACTATGTAGTAGTCAGGTGTATTTGCACTCTCTTAAAGTTATGTTCATGAGCCCTGTCGCTTTTGAGTGACAGTACAGGAGATACACTGTAGCAATCCTCTTATTACTTTTCGTCCTTTCTTTCTTTTCTTTTCTTTTTTTTTTGGGGGGGGGGTTGGTGGTAGCACTGCATTGTACGACCAATTCTTAATTTCTATATCATTGTGGACTTATCTAATACTTCTAACACAGAGCTGACAATTAATATGCTTTTTAAAAGCATTTGATTTATTCATTGTCCAAAGAAGACAAAGTTTCAGATGGAAAGTATTATTTTCTGAAATTCATTTAACATGCTTTGAAAGTACAATATATTCATTTTTTACAGCAAAAACAAACAAACTGGTTGTTGGGTTTGACAGAATCTTTTCTGAACTTGAAGTACGGAATTGATTGTGGAATGATATATGTTTCTGTGGGTGGGATGACAGAAATTTGGGGGGAAAAAAATGTATAGCCATTATTCTTCAGGCATTTCTTCGATATTTCCAGGTGATAATACTTTATGCAGTTTGGCACAGATACCGGTATTGAACCGATCATGTCCCCTGAAACCCCAGTTTTAAGGTTTCGTGCTCTCTCTCTCTATCTTTTATTATCATTTTTCTATTCATTTTCGTTTGGTGGAGTAAACATTGTCTTTCATTTGAGCCCCTTTTTCTTCTCATAGGTGTTTGTATAAATTGCAGAATTTTCAAAACCTTTTAGTTGCTGAATTCTTAAAATGATTCTTCAGTTGGCAAAACATTGTGTAAGATTCTTGTGTCTCCATCATATAGGCATATCTGTGTAAATTTCTTCTGCTTTTTTTTGTTGTTGAAGTTTTCATGCATTTAACCAGTTCCATCTACTGAAGTAATTTTCTCCAATATAAGATATGCAATGATATGCAATTCAAGATATATTTCTATTTATCTCAACATCCAAGCCCTGGTGAAGGATGAAATACAATTTTCAAGCCCCTCTCACTTTTAAGCTGCACCAATGCACAGACATCAGTATCTACATGTTTTATTTGTAGTGGAAATGATTTGAGAGAAACCGCACTTTGTTCAAATGATTGATTATGAAGTTTATCAACATCATCATGTAGAATGGGGTTTGAAATCAAGGCTTTTCCGCAGTGTGCAAGATAATGAAGTTAAGAGCTTTCTTGTACTTTTTTTTTCCATCCTTCCTGTAGTAGGCCACTTTAAGATGATTGATGTCACTTGCTTAAAAAAAATAAAGGAAAAGCAAAGGACACAGGGATACTTTTGACCTTTAAGAAAGACTCACTCTGGCCCCTTAGAAGTTTGAAGAGATCACACCGAGCACTAATCGTGATTTGGTTGACATCTCTGTAATGGAACTAAGTGACCTTTACTGTATCAGGCTGCTTTCTTCTCTCTCCTCACCTCCTTGTCCATCCCATTCCCACCCCCTTCCCCCCCCCCCACCCTCCTGCCCTATTTGCATCTTCTCTTTATCCCACCCCACCCTCAATGCTTCCCTATCCCCGCCTCTGTACAAATGCTGCCAACACAGCCAGCAGAGTAGCACTCACTGCAGACCAACTGGTCAATCACTTGCTGTCCAAGAATTCACATTAAGTGCTCAGGATATTTTCTGATGCATTTTGTGATTAAAAAGTAGGAAGACTTGAATTTTCTTTCACTGTGTGCACAAATAATGAATTTCAATTCATGTCATGACTTCTGGCGATGTATTAGGAAAAAGTAGAAATAAAACTAAAAAGTACTCAATGTTCCAGTATAGAATTAGAATATTAATTTGGTCTTTGTAGTATTTTAGTTCAAAAGCTGAAATTCAATGAAGAAAGTGACGTACAGGGCAGTAAAATGATATGGCATGATCCTGTGTGGGATGACTGGCTACACTCTTCGTGATTCGAGAATTTGTGTTTAGTACACTGTAAATGTACCCCCCCCCCCCCCCCCCCCCCCCCGGCCCTTGTTCTACTGCTGGTCACCTATACATGTGTAGTCAAAATGTATCTTAAGTCACTGACAAAAAAAAAAAAATCATGAGAAAAACCCTGAAATATGCATGCCATCCTTGTGTGCGTATTTAAGTGTATACGGGGTTGTGTGTGTTTATGTGTACATGCGTGCATGTATGTGTGCATGTGCATGTTTCATTGATACTGTGACTCAAACATACTCTGTACATTAGGTATTGTGAGGTTTAGATCTACTTGTAGCATATTATGCAAATAAGTCCTTCGCCGGAAAAGAAGTCATCGGTAACGATCACCATAAAGGCCCAGAGACTAATGACCGGCCAGATGGTGGCCAAGTGCGAAATGAGGTTTTCAGATGGCGTCGCACCCTTCAGCTTTACTTTCCCCATCGTTTTCCACAATTAGAAGCCCACTACAGCTAACCAATTTACTCCATATCTGTCAAGTGTATTCATCAAGTAATGACAGCCCCTTGTCTGTCGTATCCAGGGTGGGATATCGCTGACTTTTCTCTTGAAAAGGGATACTACCTATTTCTCTTTCCGTCGATGAGTGTTATCAATTTCAAATGTAATCATTCACCAAAGTGAATGAAAATGAGCAAAGAAAATGGGATCATATGGATCCCATTTTCTTTTCTCTATGTACATATTTGGTTACATCCTATACAGTAATTATTGTCTCTCTGAAGTAAATCCATCTTTGATCGATATTTGGTATAAGAATCTTGACTCCACAGACTCCTCATCAGAGTTGAATGCCTTGTGAGTTGTTTTCAATTTTCTCTCTGTACCAGTTGTTGACTCTTATTTGTGAAAGTTCCCAGGTAAATGTTTTTCAATGTGACCATGAATCCAATGATATGATATTCACTAGTATGGATTGTCACTCCGAGCATTAATAAGCAGTAATAGATTCTATAAGCAGTGATGGATTCCAAGGACTCTTCATCATTTAAAACAAAAATTGTGTTTGTTTTTTTTCCTTTGGATACCTATTTTGATGCTACTACTGAGTATAGCCTGCAAATCCTGGAATTTCACTAAAATTGTATCTACTGTGGCATAGCATTGAGTATGTTGGCATTTTGCAATCAGGCTTTGTTTCAAGTTTAGTCATAATGAACACTGCATTTACATTTATACTAGATATACCAGATGTTGTTTGTGTCACGACTATTTAAAAGGGTAGTTTCCCTAATGTAAAAAGCAGATACTGAGATACTTTCATTATGTGAGCATATCCAGCATGTTGTGGGAAGTGCCATTAAAGAGGATCACATCTTTATGCAAGAATTATTCACGTAGTGCAAAAACAGGCATATATTTCAAAAGATGGTAGGAACTTTTGATGTTCCGATCAGAGCTCTTGCTGCAGCACTACAAGACATGCTTTCAGCCAATTGGTTGTTGCCCTTCTGCTGCCATGGCAACAGTAGTCATTTCAATGAAGGTCATTTCTGGAGGTGCCTTTTATATTGACTCTTTAACTTGGATTCCACCATTTTGCAATGTTTGTATGGCAAAACAACTCTGTGCAGAATACAGCCCTGAAGAAGTTTTCATCAAATCCCCATTCAATAGTTTTCTCTAATGTTCGTCAACCACTTGGCTCACTCTGTTTGTTTTCACCTTCT
Source organism: Diadema antillarum (assembly GCF_040938485.1). Taxonomy (NCBI): domain Eukaryota; kingdom Metazoa; phylum Echinodermata; class Echinoidea; order Diadematoida; family Diadematidae; genus Diadema; species Diadema antillarum. The sequence goes on from NW_027273022.1 coordinate 25,540, forward strand.
CATTCGGATCACTTTACATTGAGTATGACTTTTTGACCCTTGACCTGAATGATTGACCTTTAACCCCCTTTGAATAAGGAAATTGGGCAGAGAGTCAAGCAGGTTACTCTGGTGGCAAAGGAAGGAATAAAGTGTTACAGGGGGCCAATTTAAGCACATTGTGTGTTCCGCCATTACGGCCCACTCTAAAATGCCAGAGTTTCCAATTTATGTCTTGTAACTGTCTGAGGGTACTCGAGCCAATAGAATGACATCTCATTCTGGCAGTAATTTTGAGGTGAATCAGTCTGAGGCCTCTCCAGGTCTTGCCAGTGTATCCGTCGTAAATCCCCTCATACCGGTAATGGTATTCTGTGCCTAAAGTCTCGGCTTATACTTGTGGGATGTGGTATTTGCATACGGGACAAGAATAGATGTGTGCAGGTGATGTGGTAATATCAGATTGCCGGAGCTGCCAACTAGGATGTTCTCATGATATTTAGAAAAGTTTTCCTTCATCTAAAATCTAAGAAAAAAAAAGAGATTGGGGAAATTGTATGTTTTAATTTCATTTTGCATGCATACAACAAATCATATGCATTTTTTTTTTTTGGCCATTTAGTAACTTCATCTTTTTTTTTGCCCATCAATTTTTTGGTTGTGTTTTGTTTTATCAGCAGAGGTTGGTAATCCTACACTACAGGCATCTTATTTCTCTTTACACTAATGTTTACATGATACTAGTACTAGAGAAACCAGTTGTACTATTGGACTTTGGAATATGTTTCTACTGTTCAAATTTCTATTTGTAGTGAATTTTTCCCCTTATCTCATCACAGAGCAGGAGATAAATCAATAGGGAAATTCCCCAACCTTATAAATGCTGGAGTATTACACAGTGGAATTTGGACGGGAAATGTATTAGAAAGGAAGTGTACTGGTACTGGTTCCAAAAGATAGTGTTGTATAATTATACAGTATATATGGGTATGCAGATTTTATGTGTGTTTTTTCTGCTGGTATCTATTTGTAAAGAGAAATTCTCAGGCAGAATACTACAGAAGAGGTTTCTTTCTCTTGCCTGATTGGACAAGTGCAAATTCGTATCACTTGCCCTATACATGTAGTGAGTGTCTCTGGCTAATGGGCAAGTGGGAGTGTAGCACCCCGTCATGACATAGGCGCAGTGTGGCGACAGCAACAGATATTGTAAATGTGGAAATATTTGCCGTAATTATGATAATAATAAAGGACATTTATATTGTGCAGGTACTGTGATGATATACTCTACTGCGCATCAGAAAGTAATAATCATAACATGCATTATTCAAACATAAGTAGCAAGATGAGTTTTTAACGTAGTCTTAAGTTCATTAACTTTGACTGCTTGCCTCACAAACAGAGGGAGATTATTCCATAATTTTGGTGTGCACAGCATACAAGAATGCCCCCCTGTCACCAAGGGTAGCTTTTGATTGCCCTGATGGATATTTCATTGATTTTCGCAAATGGTACATTAATATGTTTTCTGCGAATTTCAGGCTATTTTGTAGCTCGTGCAAGTTCTAAAACCAGTGAAAATATCTTCTTGATTTTTTACACACATTTTTAGCAGATTGGATCATGCTCTTCATCAGCTGCTGAATGACTAACATTACAGTAGTATGGTGTGTGTCATTTCCTAGTATTCATTTGAGTGTGTGCAAGTGTGCATGGCAGTAGCTGTCTGCAGGCTGTTTATTCAAATGGATCGTTTGTGGCTCTACTGTAATCAATTGTGTAAACTTGTTTAATGTGTAATTGTCTAGAGTGAGGTATGATGCACACACATTTTTTATGCCTGCTGTGCTGTAAAGTAGTACATCAATGTTCATGCATTGAAATGTCAAATCAAATTCTCTCTCTTTTTTTTTTGAAGTGGTAGAAAAATATACGAGTAGGCAATTGCGTATCGTGAAATCAAGAAACCACTAATGTGTGTTTGAGCCACTCAGCTGGAAAATTTAATCGCGTGAAAATAATGGTGTTGACAGTACCTGAAAGTTTGCTGAGTGTGATACAAAACGTGAAAGTTATGCTGAATTGAGATTCCTTTTATTACTAAACACTAATGGAAAGAATTGAGCAACGATGTGTAGATAACTCACTTGTGCTTGCCAGTGAGATGTATGCTGTAGGGTTTATCACATTAATCTTTAATGCTGTGATGCATTAAAATGATATTTTTAGCACTCCCATCCCATAAGCACTATTCAGTTTAGACCACTACTGTTTAAACTACACAACATATTAAACATTAACATGTTTAGGGTAAAAAGAAATTCTCTCAGAAAAAGTTAGTTCTTCTCAGTCTAAGCCATGCCAGTGCCTTGTGCTACTACTTGATACATTAGGCTGATCAATACTTCATATACTGAGTGAATTCTGCAAAGGTAGTTGAAATTAATCTGGAAGGAATGACACAAAGAAAAATATTTGTTGTTTAATATGAATTATTTGAATAAAAATTTTGAAGAAGATTTTGATGAAAGCAGACGAAGAAAATAAATCAAGAAACAATATTGGCCTGAAATGGTGGAGTGTAGTTAAAGGTACGTGTAGCTGAGCTTCAGCTAAAAACACAATTTTCCAACAGTGACACCAGCTGGGAAGATCCAGTTGGAATGTAACTTGGAATTTTGGATAGAAATAAATTTGGATATTTTTTTTTTTCATCTGTGCACAGAGGGTTAAAGGTCAATCATCAGGGTTAATGATCGAGTTCAGAGAACTTGATGTGATTGAAATGAAGGACTGTATGAACGCAGGGCAGATATACTGATTGTGTAGGAAGCAGAGGCCTCTCAGTAGACAGTGCACTGCAGTCATAGTATTGCACCATTGTCCCTTTGAACATGTGAAGTTACATATAGTGCAACTTCCTCCTGGCAAACATATGAGGAGACACTATTGTGTGACCAAGCCCTAAATTTTTTTTTGTCCTTTTGTTGTTGTTGTTGTTGTTGTCGTTGTCATTGTTGCTGTTATTGTTGTTGTCGTGAGTGTCCAAACTGATGTTATGTGAGATAACTCAATAACATGCAAATGGAATTCCACCTGATTGATTTGACTCGAGCATTTATGGATCTGTTCTTGTTCTTGTTCTTTTTAACCAAGATGTAAGATGGCCCTCTCCCCAGGGCCCTTTCTATGTCTGGTGGAGAATGTCATCGGAAGGGGGAAAGAGAAAAACAGGAAAGACCCGCTTTGAGCTGCCAAAATTGATGCTGACTGAACGACACACGAAAAATGCGGATCAAATGCGTTGCCCTGTCCCCATGGGAATGACTATGCATTAGGCTGGAGCCATACTATAAGAGGTTTCCTGAGAGTTGTTTCACATCTGATCAAGATGGTACAAGTGTAGTACATTGCCAGCCAGCCCCATTTCATATGACTTTATATCCATGTTTTAGACATGCTACTTTCTCCCCCCCCCCCCCCCCCCACCCACCCACCCTTCCGGTGTTCTGAAAGCCTCATTTTGGAGTGCCTTGCTTAATGTTTGCCCTCTTCGTAAACATTGCATGAATGTAGTACATGTTTACCAATATGCTACAAGGGAACATGTATTGTCTTTACTGACAATCTTCGATGCTATTATCATGAACTTAAAAAAAAAAAAAAAAAAAGACCAAAACATGTGACTTATCCATGCTGTTTCTCATTTCTTGTTTGGTACTGTGGTGGTCACATTCTTCTTTATTTCAATGGAAATACCCTACCTATAAGAAATAGAACAAAAAGAAAAAGAAAAAAATAAACAGAAGTTTACTAGAGCAAAGGAGAATGCAGCTATTTTCATATTGTCAGAAGTAGATTTAAACCAACCAGCTCAATTTAGACCCAGTGAGGGGAGTGGCAAGTACATTGGCATTGCAGTGTGTGATGTGATATAAAGGGCGGAGAGAAAGAAAGGATGCCAGTTCCCAAGACTGCCATCATTCAAACTTGACGAGTTTGTGAAGAATATGAGGAGATGGCATCTCTTGTGTTCAGGTGTTCATATGTCTCATCACAATCGAAGTCTGCTCGAACTTGAGCCTGCCTAGTCTCGCACATTGCAGACCCTGTGTCTAGACGGCATCTGTAAACATGCCAGAAGAAATGATTGTATCTTACCAAAATGGTGTGTACCACACAAAAAAAAGCCATCAAAATGGAAAGGATGACAATTGTATTAGAGAATTCTTGCTGTCTGCAATGATTCCTTTTCTTACTCATCTAGCCACAAGTTGGCATTACTTATCTCATGTTATTTCATTGGGGAGGTAGAGCTCTGTGGTGAAGCTAGAAATCAGCTCCTGCCGGGCATGGAATTTGAGTTGGCCGGCAAACAGGGAAATTGTGCATTACCTCAATCAATCAGAATCCAAGCTGACAGGCCAGGCCAGGCCAGGCCGAGCACACTGGGCGAAAGTACAAGGGCACCATCATCATCTAAATGTTTTGTGTGTCACATGATTTCGGCATCCTGCGCTGTGAAGAATTGACTGTCTGCACGGCATGCGCGGCACAATGTGGCGTTAATGATCCATCGGACTGATGTGCCCGTGTGCCCAGCGCAACGAGTCGATGCAACAGACTCACACTTTGGGACGGTGCATTGCAGTTCTAGAGGATGGAGACGTTTTGCTGCTGTCAGTGTATACGAGACGAGTCGTAGGTGGGGATGTGCACTTATGGTAATTCAGATAAAAGTTGGGATGTCCTGCTACCATCGGAAGAGAGATTAAAAAGACAGAGAGTAAAAAAAAGAGAATGTTCTTGCCTTCGAAGAATCTAATTTCTCCTGGGAGGATATGACACTGTTCTGCATGGGTTCCCTTCCGCTCACGCTGGATAGTCTTTCAGCCAAAGAAACAGGCACATCATCTGAAAATAGAAGTCATGAAATATTAATCCCTCGCTTGTACATGTAAACAATAACACTTCCCCGTATTCACTGCCTTACATGCTGAAAACAGGTCAGGCTTTCCATGAATTATATTTCTGAACTTCTTCTTTTAAACTGAATTATTTTTAATTGTTAATCAACAGACAGCATTCAACATTTGGGCTTAGGCGTTACTAACCTGAGGTATTAAAAACTTAGTGAAGACTACACTTGCTAGAATCTGTCCATGAGGATGTGAGAATGTACAACTGGGACTGTTATATGCTGCGCAAGAAAAGTTACAAACAAGCAGTGAATTTGTCAAAAATTTGATCATGTAGTTTTTATTGTTGTATTTTGACATTACAGGCACACACATGTGGGTCTTCTGCAGGATAAGACAATGTATTTAAAGTACAGTTGTTGTTTTATGAGGGGGAGGAACAATACCAGATATGAAACTTAAAAAAAAAAAAAACAAAAAAACTTTATGTAAAGGATGATATGATGGAAAAGATATATGGATTTTTTTGTTTTGTTGCTGTGAAAGAAATGTTACAAGCAATATATTTGTCAAAAATGTGATAATAAGTTGTTATTGTCGTATATTTTGACATTTTAAGCACGCACATGTGGGGTCCCTTACAGGATAATACAATGTGGATTCAGAGTGGAGGTTTTTTTTTTCTCCTTTTTTTTTGGGGGGGGGGGTGGGGGTGGGAGCAATACTAGATTTGAGACTAAAAATAAAAGAACTGTATGAAAAGGATGATATGATTGAAAATTTTATATGAAATGTTGCAAAATTCATAACCATGTAATAACATAGTCCAGTATGGGCAGAAACAAAGTAAATGTTCCAGGTGCAAAAATGAACAGAAAGTTTAGTAAAGTTAGGATAAACTGATTCATTTCTTATAGTGCCTGTCACATCTGGGTAATAATCTAATGATGTGTATTACACAGTGTCATCAATACAACTCCATTCTAGTGAAATTACATCAGTCACTGAGAAGTAAGTCACAAAATATGATATACAGTGAAAGAATTGCAAAGACAAAAATGCATGTGATTGTATAGTCTCAGGTTTGTAAAATTGTCAATCATGATTGTTATAGGTGTGAAAAGAAAGTGATTTTCAAACTAACAGAAATCTTATTCTGTGGAACAAGAACATATAGCACTTTGAATCTGAAAGTGTTGTATTCTCATGAATTTAACTCATTTATTTATTTTTTTTTCCCCTTCAGGCATTTCCCTGTAGGGAATATTTACAGGTGTGATTTACACAGACATCCGGCAAGGTGAATACAAATTGTATCTGTATTATCACCAGGGATGTGGTAGTTTTTCATGCCCACCACTCCAGCCATCAGATATAGGGCTTCCATGTTGGCCACTCCTAGATAGTGGTCGAAGTGGTACACTCGTAATCACATTCATACAGACAAAATAGTGGGATTGACCATTACGATCCATATCCGCATGTTTTTTTATTCCAGTTCAGAAGGACAGCAAAATATTCCGCTAATGGCTGATGGTGATAATTTGTCGACTGAACTATGCATGCCCGCAATCTACTGAAACGGTGACCCATGCCCTTGTGTTTGTGTATTGTTCATTCATGTGTATTTTGAATGACAGGACACACACACACACACACACACATGAAAATATGTGCGCTTTTTTGCTTTAGCATTCACACACATGCCGTGGTTCGATAAGGCACCATTTCTCAAATCATTGCGAATATTCTAAAACAATTACAGGATTTCTCGCGATTTGGATCGCGATGCTGATCACGCTATTCAGTGGAATATTTATACGATGCAAATCTGGAGATTTGTATCTTGCCCATTTGCATCCGTGTGAATCCCACTAGTAGTAGTATGTACCATCATGCACTGTCATCAAGGGCTGGGCAGTACCCATGGTTTGTTTTAGAGTGCTTGTAGGCGAGCTGACATTTGACAAAGTAGACAGTTGCTAGTGTCTGACCAAATGTGATGTCACCTGTGTATATTTGACAACAATTAACCAGGCTCTTACGCCTTTGCTTCTGGCTTCTCATTTTTTTTCTCTCTTCTTTTCTTTTTCTCTTTTTTTGTCTCTTTATGTCTCTTTCTCCTCTCTATATCTCTCGTTCTGTCTTTCTTTCTCTCACTTTCCCTTTCTCTTTCTCTCTTTGTTTCTTTCCCATGCACAATATCCTCCATTCAAAATCAGCAGTAGTCTTGGGGGAGACTATCTGTTGTTCATGCTCCAAGGTAACAGATGGGTAGACTCGCCCTAGGGGGAATTAGTCTTGCATCAAGACTGATGTAAATGCTGCGGCAAGTGCAAATAGGTATTGAAGGTACAAGGAGCTGTCCCCAGCCACGGTGTCTGGGCTGTAATATCAGAGGGAGAGAGAGAGGGAGAGAGAGATAGAAAGAAAGAGATAGAGTAGGAGAGAGTTTGAGAGAGACATTGCTTTCACACGTACCAAGAGTGCTGAATTTGAATGCTGAATTACAAACATGATTGCAATTACGATTTGAATTATATTTCATTCACACGACCAAGGAACGCCTCACAGATTCTACGGTTTTGAATTTCAGAGCGAGGAGGAGAGTTTTGGCTTCTTTCCAAGTTCCCAACAAACTCTTGAGCTGTAAGTAGTGCACGTTTTGACTGTAGTGTGAGCATTTGAGGTGTGCGGTCTTTCTACAGAAGTGGGTGAAAGATCACCGTAAGCTCCGCCCCAGAACACAATTGGAAGTCAGTTACGGTTATCTTTCACCCACTTCTGTAGAAAGACTGCACTCCTCAAATGCTCGCACTGCAGTCAAAGCACATGGTCGTTTCACTGCTGAATTCTGGCAAAATGTGATTGGAAAATACCTCCGGACTGTCACTTGAAACACGAAAGTAATTACGAATCAAATCACCCTACGAGATCCCAGTATGCATTCACACGGCAGGAATGCTTTAGATTGAAACACAATTCTAGTGATGCGTATTTACAATCGTGTTTCAAATCTAAGCATGCTCGATACGTGTGAAAGGAAGGATAGAGAGACGGCTTCTGCCAGCAGGAAATGAAATGGATGAAGTTGGCTTTGTGTTTGCTCTGAGGCTGATGGAATCTTGTAAGGTACAGTCTGGTGACTCTATGAGATAACATACATGTGCTCTGTACGGCTCATCCGTGGCCTTGTTGTACCAATATAGGGAATACCAACTATATCATAACAGGATTTGGGATGGTATGGAGAAAGGATGGTCGCGGGTCTTTGTGTCACTGAAGACCCGCCATGAAAAGATATCTCTGCGGCGTTTGAAATGAGGGCTTGGAAGGGCAGGCAGTTGTTTCGCTGTGGAAAATTAGACCAGAGACTTCAAAGAAAATCTTCAGACTCCATATCAAGAATTCGTTAAGAGACTTCTTTGGAGTGACCAGAACCAGAGCTTATCCCAGGGGATTCCAATTCAAGTCCCAGTTCGCAATTAGAAGACATACATTGTACCATATGCACACTTCATCCAGAAGCAACATAAGGGGCAGGCTCTGAATGTTGCCACATTCAGCATTCAGCAGAGATTAATTGTCACACATACTTCTGCATACAAATGATGACTCACTATGTGCAGGGACACGTTTTTAGCATAAATATAGTGTTTAGTATTAAAAAATTCCCAGCAAGATTCTGTAGCTCTCCATATCTTTTTTACCTTACTTTTATAATCTATTTATCATCTATTTATTTGCCACTGCAAGGAACTTCCCTGCCATCAAGAAGTTCTGTCATGCAAGTTACACAGACATGACTTTTTTCACCTGCCGTGATGATGACAAGACAGTGGAAAATGCATGCAAGAAAAGATAAATGGGACAATTGTTAGATGGATGCAGCTAATCGTTTGTTGTTGTCTTGGAGATATCCTCCATAAGTTAATCAAATGCGTGCATCTATTTTTGTTTACATCAAATTGCGTCCATAAATTGACTGGAAGTGCATCAATCACAAAAATAGCAGATTTTTTTTTTTATTAAGTATAATGCACTGAGAAGAGAAGGCAGACACGTGCAATGTGGCAAGCGCATCTGAAATGTGGCTGATATCAGAGTAGCTTTTTGCCGCTGCAAAATTCGTGCCAAGTACATGTAGACGTAGGCGGTTAAATTTTCATCTCCTTGATAAGTTTTCCCACTCTCTATCTCTCTCTTTCCCACCCCATCCCACCTTCAATATTCAGGAGTTGATCAAGGAACGAGAGGAATTACCTCGGCTCGGATTTGATCTCTACTTTCCCCCTACTTTTCTGTGTGTTTTCTTTACTCTGTAATGACACTGCACCGTTTTCTCTTGCAGGGACAGAATGCATGGTTGCAAACTTGCAAATTGAGCAGTGTTGCCTAGCAACAGGATTATTTGAGATTCTCAAAGTGGGAAAGAATAACTTGAAATGTTACGGTCACAGCTCTGTGTGTGTGTGTGTTTGTGTGTATTTTTCTAAAACCCATCAAATCTTGTAGTGAGGCATATCTCTACAATTATCCTACTCTTGCGTGATGTCTCAAAATCGGTGGAACTGTCTTCCCAAAGCACGGAGCTTTGATATCGTAGCAATTTCTTGATCAAGTTTAACTTAAATTTGTAGAGATGTTTAAAGGGATAGTACAGTATTGTAGGAGATGAGAATTGGGCTTTTAACTTTTTGCGAGATACCAAGAAAACACTCATGAAATAATACAGAGCATACCATTTTAGAGGACTTCAAAGTTTATTTGATGAAAATCGGGTTTGGAATGACTGAAACATCCAAAAAACAAAGTGAAATAAAGCCATCGTAATGAAAGGTGGGTGCCACATTTTATTACAATCATTCTGTTTGGATATCTCAGTCATTTCAAAACCAATTTTCATCAAATAACCATTGAATTCCTCATGGAATTACATGCTCTTTCATATTTCATAGGAGGTTTCTCATTATCTCACCAAAAAATGTTAGAAGCCTGAAATTAGGTCTCAACCAAAACTATATGATCCCATTAAAGGTTGCATGCATTAATGCTTCCTACTAGCCCCGATATGCTGAAAAGTGAGTTTTTGCAACAAAGAGGGGCATGGAAGACATGAATAAACTTTACATTCAAACCCAAACATATATCACAACTGTTTCCATTTCAAAGTTTCACACCAACTCTACAATAGGACAACGTTTGTTAGCACTCAGAGATGAGAGAATGGGTTATATACAAGCACGGCCATTAAACTCTCAAAATCTCCTGTAACAGTATCGATACAGCGGACACAATGATATAGAAGCAATTAATGCATTGAACTTAGGCTTATCATTAAAACACCAGCCGAAAGTCACACACCAAATTCATATCCTCAGTAGATTCCTTAAAGACTAGCAATCATTTCTTGGTTTTCTCTTCACAGAAATCATAGGCATGCTGTAGATATTTCATTGGCTTGTCTTTGTAAAGCCAAAACGGATAAACAATAATCTTCCTTTGCCTCAAGGTCCCCTTTAAGTCTTTCTAATTTAAAAAAAAAAAAAAAAAAAAAAAAAAAAAAAAAAAAAAAAAAAAAACCTCTTCTGGGTACATGCAACAGAGCTCTAAAAAGCACTGTTAGTGGCTGTGGGTTCTCATGAAAATATGACTCTTGACATTACACAGGGGCTGAATGTCTTTGATATGATTATAAAGCTGGATGACAGTTAAGTAATAACACATGATATTCCTGGTATAAGTGGATTTTGTGTTGCTCATGCACAAAGTCAACCTAATGTGTTTTTCCCCTTCTTGTTTCTATTGATCGTTTCATGAACTTGATTACATTTCATTTTGAGGGTTCTATTTTTGGAACACAATGATATGAGCATTACATAAATGCTTTATGACATAAATTTTTCTACAGCTTGACAACATATCCTAAATGTACTACAGTAATCATGGGTAAAAGGTAACAGATGATCAAATACAATGAAGTAAGCTATTCATATTTTAGGCACAAAATAGCCAAATGTATTCGTATAAAGGGGGTAAAACTGCACCGTGTACGTGACTCACGCCATGTTACAATGCACCGTAACCTTGATACTAGGGCAAGGGCTGCCCTTATGCATAATGCTATTACATGCCAGTAATGCCCGATTGTGTATTCCTCAGGCGTGCTTGTCCTGATGTATATTACACCGGTCGTGGTGATGTGCGGGATTAGGAAGGGGTTGCTATGATTTGTACCCACCCAGTTCCCTCGTGGAAACTGAAGACTCTTTTAAAAAACGGCTCTCGCAAATCTCTCCGGTAATTGAGTTCCATTTGATTGGACAACTTGATCTGCCTTAGTCTGATTGGCCCATCGGGCAGTGTCGTTCGTTCTCCGCGGAGAGGGTTCAGCTCCAATCGATATTCGTCCTCATGCCCTCACCCGTTATTACAAGCCGCTCGAAAATGAAGCATCCAAAGTATATGAGATGGATCTCCTCCATATTCCCCCTCGTGGCTGCCTTTCATATTGAGTAGGGGGGTCCGATGGAACATGGATTAGAATTTTTGATTTCACTCTCAGCTTGCAATTTATGTCATTCTAGTGTGTCTGGGTAGGAAATGTGCTATTGCACACTGCTAGCCACATCACACTTTTGGTTTGTTAATTGCCTTGCGGTTCGAAAACTTTTTCTTTCTTTTTTAATTGCACAAGGGATTTTCATAATGTCACTCTGTGCCTGATATATGTACAGTGTAATTTCAAACCATTTCAGTTTTAAAAACGATTCAGTCTTTAGATGGCAATTTCTCGGGACAGACTTGTTTTCTATGCCATAAATGCTGTCTTAGTCTCCTTTAAAAACAATACGTACTGCAAAAGTCAATGACAAAATACCCCCAGTTTAGAACAAGAAGGACATTAATTACATACACTCTGCTCAGGATTTATGCCCTTGTGCTTCTCAGCTTACAATGCCTTGATGAGATGATGTTGTTTGCCTCTCAATTTGATCCAACCAGCTCTCCATGGGTAAGGGACAAGCTTGAGTTGATGTAAACCGTAATCAACCGTCTAGCAAAAAGCTGTTGATATTGGAGATGTTTGCTGAATTTGGAATGAGGGCTTGGGAGTTGTACATGTAAACTGCCCTTTGGATGTACACCTGTAGTCAAATAATGAGGATCTGTGTAGGTCAGACATGAGCAAGGGCCTGCACAAGTCAGTGACAGGGGGTGCTTGTGGGATATAGTGTCTTGATTAAAGCCTGATCAATACCTCTAAAGATTCACTCAGGTACAAGAAAGACATCAACACTTTATAGCATTTGTGGAGTTAGATCTAGTATTGCATCTCAACTGACAAAAACAACACCTCATTCCTACACATCATTTCATCATCTGCCAGATACTGTATGATCACGCAAGTTGTTCTAAAATGCCCCATATCATTGAGAGGAATCAAAGGAAACTGTGTAGGTCTGTTTTTGAAAGGGAAAGGGTAGTTTCTTGTAGGGAAATGTGATTTCAAGGAATCAGAATTGATTTATCATTGATATATTTAACTTAGAGTACATGTATCATTTTGGGAAAGAATGCAACCATGTTTGGAATAGTCAGTATTGCACCTTTGAAGTATACTGAAGTAGGACAATCTTCCTGTGCATTGGGACATTAGCATTGGTAGGCCATTTCAAATGCACAAATACAGGTGTACCAAGAAGTTAGTATGCTTGTAGTATTGCATTCAACTCTTTTCTCATTGTTTTCTTTATTGTTTTATATTCTTTTCTCAGATATCATGTCCATTCTCCATTTCTGTGTCATCATGCATTCAAAACCAGAAATTTCACATTCCTGTTCCTGCATAATTGGTGCTTTCAGTTCTGGCTTTCAAAAAGAAGTTCATGATTTTATGTGAAAGTGGCCAGAAGCGGATACTCTCCCTATGCGTGATGTCTCAATGTAAAGGAAGGAATCAGGAGTATCAAATAGCTATTATCATCCCCAGTGTTTACCTGAATGTGGCACTAGATATACAATATAGTACCAGAATGTCATTCTGTAGTCTGATGAAGGTCATATACCTCATCCTGATTACAATAGGCAGGCACAAAGGAAATAACATTACTTGGTGTTGTGTTGTGGTTGACGGTATAATGTTCATGGCGAGGTCTGTATATAATCGCTGCACTGTGGATTATCCCAGGCTTTTGCATACATGGTGAAGAGAAGTGAGGTGCAAGTTGTACCCCTCCCTCTTCTGTTCATGGCTATTTAGTGATGAGTGCAGAAGGAACATTTGCCATAATGATGTCCTTCCTAGAATATTTTAATGTGATATGTAAAACCTCTGGTTATCGTTATGCAAGATGGCTGTACAGCTGTATGTGATCTACTTTTCAAAGAATAGAGACCAGTGAATCAGCTTGTGTGTTGCATGAATTGATTTTGTACATTCAGTGGTTATTTGATTATCTGTATTATTATTATAATCTTATCAGATGGTAGCTAGCTAAATAAAAGTGTATTTCATTGTTGTATGGTCTGAGGCTGTCGCATGGTGTACATGTACCTACTACAGCTGCAAGATAGTCATAAAGGAATCATTATGAACTCTTCCTGTCATAAAGAACTCTTTCCCCCTCTATCATACTTTGAATCAATGCACATAAATTTTTCCGTTTCCATCTATCATTCTCCCTATACAGCATTCCAAACGGAGGGTAAATTGTACCTCATCCTAGACTTTTTGAAAGGAGGAGACCTCTTCACGAGATTGTCTAAGGAGGTGAGTGTGGTCTAATTGAATCCAGGAGATATCATTTTGCGATTAAAAAAAAAAATTAAAAAGCGCTGGAGGAGGAAATGTATGCGCTAAAACCAGCCCCACACACACACACGGCTGTCCTTCGTCGGCAGAGTGCGATAATATCGGCTTTCATGATCCGCAGTGTTTAGGATCCCCCTGGGTCTCGTCACGGTTGGAATTGAAAATGAGATTGGCTGGGTAGATGTAGCACCGGCCCAGCGCAGTTTTTTGTTTGCCGAGGGTCGAGTGCGATCATTACGATGTCGCCGGCTCTCCTGTTATCTCGTGGCAGCGTGCAGGAAAATGTTACGTGACTGCTCGTCTGATACCCATGGCAAGCAGAATGTTTGACAGTAGACGCAAGCAATTAACTTTTAGATATTTGTTGGATTATTGGTTTTTTTTCCTGAGTCCTTCCAGATGACAACTTATGAAAGTGTGCAACTGGCAGTGTCCCATTTGTGAAGTGATTTTGTTAGGATTCAAATCTCTCTTTGTAGGCACAAAAATATATGCAATTTGTGTGTATGAACCTATTTTTGTTTAATTTGCTAAGTTTGGAAACAGAGGTTGCTCAAGGTAGTGCAGATGAATCGCCATTGAGTTACTTCAAACTTTGCAAAGAGTACTTGTCTGTGGCAGCACACTTGTGGGGCATTTCAATCAAGCATTTCGTCAGATATTTTTTCTGACAAACTGTTGTAAGCTGCTGAAATCCTTATATCTGATCAGCCGAGATCAAATTTGTCAGAAAAAATCTCTGACAAAGTGCATGATGTAAAGCCCCCACCCCCCCTCCCCAACCTGCCAGAAGTTCCATGATGATCTGATCAGTAGCTGTTGTCAGTGTCTCTGTGTCTGACTGTCTCTCTGTCTACTCATTTGCTTTTGTCTGTGAATATCTGTGAATGTCTTCCTGTATGTTAGTTTTTATTGTGCTCTCATGTCTGGCTTTTTTTTGTTTTAGTTTGTCTGTTGATCAGTCAGTCAGTCTGTCTGCCTGTCTGTCTGTCTGTCTGTCTGTCATAGTCTTTATGCAGTCACATAGCTTTATATTATATGGGTTAGTCAAATACCGGTTAGTGATTGGCTAAACAGAGTCACATGATGGAGGTACATTTGTTATGTTCGCCCATGGGCGAACATTCATGGTAATGTTCTCCCATGGGAGAACATTTTCACATAACAAATGACAGAAGGCCTAGGACCGCGGACTGCGAACCGGCCACCCACGCGCACACAGTGAATTTGGCTCTGTGTGAGCGAGCGATCGAGTGTGTTGTGCTCTGCTGCATGCATGCTGGTGGTTGCAAAGATCGTACACAGCCCAGTCGTTGTTGTATCGCACTGCGTTAAAAGCGTCTGGTCGGGCTACGCTAGCTACGCGTAAGTACACTGAATCTCTACGATCTTTGGTGGTTGACGTTGACGTATTTGACTAACCCATATAATATAACAGATGATGGCTTTTGTTGTCGGGAACATGTACCAAACGTTCCACCCGAAGGGTTTGAAATGCTATTTCGGGAGGCTATAAGTCCCTCGACTTCGTCTCGGGACTTATAACCTCCCTCAATAGCATTTCAAACCCTTCGGGTGGAACATTCGGTATGTTCCCTCCCCCGCCAGTCATCATCTATATAATGTCTGACTCTGTGTCTCACTGTATCTGTTTGTCTGTCTGTAGGTGATGTTTACAGAAGAGGATGTCAAGTTCTACCTCGCTGAGCTGGCCCTGGCCCTGGACCACCTCCACAGTCTGGGCATCATCTACCGAGACCTGAAGCCAGAGAAGTAAGACCCTAGCTGGCTCCAGTGCCAGTATCACACAGTGTTGAAGCCAAATGTTTGAGCAAAAGGTGCCCCAACAGTACCATAGCCACTTCAAATTTTACTCACATGAGTAGGTGCGGGTTGCTAGAGAAGTATAGCATGAAGATGAGTTTTAATTTTCTGTCGCTTTTAATGACTTGATGAGGCATATTTCTGATGCTTTGACAATCTTTCATTTCTCGCATATTATATAAGAGCATACTATCTTCAATGAATTCTTAATCTACTCTTTGAATTTGTAGCGTTGTTTTCAGAATTCAATATTGCTTGGTGAATGAGAGTCGTTATACCCATAATGGTGTTAGCTAAAAGTGCAACCACATGAGTTATGTTACAAATGTTACTTCTTAGCTTGATCATTTATTTTGAAGTGTTTTGGAATGTCATCAATTTCCTAAAGAGTTCGCCTCCAACTTGGCTGTCCTTTACGTTCTCTCCACAGTATTCTCCTGGACGCCTCGGGTCACATCAAACTGACCGACTTTGGTCTGAGCAAGGAGTCTGTGGATGGCAAGACCTACTCCTTCTGCGGCACGGTGGAGTACATGGCGCCGGAGGTGGTCAACAGGCGGGGCCACACCACGGCCGCTGACTGGTGGTCATTTGGAGTCCTCATGGTCAGTTTACACCCCTAGCACCGTTTTATACAATACAATACGATACAATACAATACAATACAATACAATACAATTCAATACAATACAATCGGATCATATATATAGCGCCCTTCACAGCACTTCACAACTAAATTCAGTCACAGATTAGCATGAAAAAGGAAAGTCTTAAGATTCTTCTTGAAGACATCAAGGGATGGGGAAAATCCCTATCCCAATATTTATGCTCCCAGCCCCATTCAAAGACCCTCACCCTTTTGCCTGCCCTCCCTAACACAAGTGTGTGACCCTTCACAAATCCTCCTTTACCATTATTGAAAAACGTTCGCTGAATTTTTTATTTTTTTTTTTAATTCTGCAGCTGTATGTTGTATGTGGGCTATGTTATTTCATGGGCAGGTTTCATCAAAAGATTGCCTTAAATTTACCTTGGTAGATAGATCATTAGTTTTATTAAACCCACCCCACACTACATGACCTGACCATCGTGCAACTCTGGAGGCGAGCCAGGTCGCATGACCAGTCGCTGGACTTGACACTGCACACTACGCGATGGGTCCACTCAGTATCATGTGCACTTTGATTGTGTGAAAGCATAACCTTAGTAATATACTCTAGTATAATTTGATATGTGAAATCTTCGCTACCGGAAATTGGCAAGACTGGTGATGTCACACTTCCGGTTACTAGGTCGTATGACCGATGTATGTTGGTGAAGCCGTGTAGTGTGCAGTGACCTTTTGTAGTCTCATGTTTCTATAATATACTGGCAGTTATAAGCCTCACTGGCTATTGTTGCATTGAACAGGTTGATCATTGGCAAAATCCAGCCCAAGGGTGAAAGATTTAAGCTCTTCTGTCGCACATGTGTTCTTCATCCTCTACATTTTGTTGAGTACATGGACAATATTACAGATAATATCCTGAGTCGTTCATATTTTCCGTTTAATTCAAGCCTGGCAGAAAGATCCTTGCATAACCATAAATGTTTTATGAACTATGTGTTCAATCTAATGAGGCGGTAACGTGTCATATATGTGCTGGTACTGCAGATACGTTGTATTCAGAGATTGATACATGATATACAGAAGGTGCACAAATGTTGAGTTTATCCTGTCAAGGAAATAAGATTTGATCAGCTAGCAGTCGAATGCTTGTTTGTGTTTTAGAATTTTGAATACATTTACAGGTTCTCTGTACTTGTATCATACACAATATCATTCATTTATTCACAGACACATAAGCCTACAGTCACTGATAGAATTAATGAAGTGATCAGTGCATTGCGACTTTGTTGCACAACCAGGCCTGTAATCGGACGCCATTTTTTTCTCCCTGTTTACCTAAGATCTGTGTTGAGAGAAGGTGACTGGCTTTTCAGCAGAGCCTTTCAATGCGAAATGTCTTTAGGAACTGTGCAACGCAAATGCATGTTAAATTATATTGATTCATGATACCCTACCCTCAATATAACTTAGTTAAAGCCAAATGAATATCTGAGTATGCGCTGTATATTTCATAATGATTTTGGTCATATTTTTTCTATGGATTACTTGGGTACCACCTCCCCCTCCACTTAGAAAAAAAAAAAAGCCTTTCAAACCAAGATTCTGTCAATGACATCATATTTCAGTCATGATAAACTACTAATATGATTAATAAAAGACAAGACATTAGAATGCACCTTACCCTGGAGTGAAGATAACTTTCTTGTCTCCGTGTGAGTAATATGATTTACAATAGACATTGCTTGGAAACATGGAAGTTATGCTCAGTCTAGGTGCATTGCATTGTTTTTATGCCTCCGCCACGAAGTGGTGCCGGAGGCATTATGTTTTCGGGTTGTCCGTCCGTCCGTACGTACGTCCGTCCGCTTTCGTTTACGCGATAACTTGAGTAATATTGGCTTGAATTCTACCAAACTTGGTCCAAGTATAAAGTATGATGGGGCAATTAGTTGATTAGATTTTGGGTGAAATCCGCCAAAGGTCAAAGGTCAAAGGTCAAGGTCAAATCATGAAATTGTATCCGTTTACGCGATAACTCAAGACTTGATAGAGCAAATTTCACTAAACTCTGTTGGAGGATGATGTATGATAGGACAATTACTTCATTAGTTTTTTAGTGAAATCGGACCGAGGTCAAAGGTCAAAGATCAAGGTCAAATCCTGAAATTTATCTGTTTATGTGATAACTCAAAACTGGATGAAGCAGCTTTCACCAAACTTGGTCCAAGGATTTCACCAAACTTGGTCCAAGGATGATGTATGATGGGACAATTAGTTGAGTAGTTTTTAGTGACATTGGCAAGAGGTCAAAGGTCAAAAGGTCAAGGTCAAATTCTAAAAATGTTGCTATTTCCCCAATATCTATGCAATGCCCTAAGGTATTTTCTTGAAATTTGGTGTAGACATGTACTACTGCATGAAGATCCTCCAGAGAGAGTTTCATGTCATAAGGTCGAAGGTCAAAAGGTCAAAGGTTAGGTGAAAATGTTGTAATATCATTTTTCTCACAAATGGTTCAATGTATCTTCATGGAACTTGGTACATACGCATGTACTGACTGGCAGAGATTATCTAGGGAATTTACGGGTCATAGGTCAATAGTCATGGGGTCAAAGGTCAAGGTCAACTCCTCAATATTTTACTATTTCCCTCATACACTAGTATATGAAATGCTTGCATTATTAGTTTTCAAACTGAATATAAACATGCATTACCTAATGGAGATTCTCCAGGAAATTTCCAACCAGAATGTCAAAGGTCAAAGGTTAAGGGTCAAAGGCCAGGTGTCAATGCCCCCTCCCCCCCCAAAAAAAAAAAAAAAAAAAAAATCTATTTTGTACTGTAATTACACTCTTTCTTCTTACCTTGGAAATTACTCAATGCATAAACTTATAAAAGGGTCCGTCAGAATTCTGTAAAAATTCTCAATTCCCCAAATATGTGTACTTGCACTCTTCAACAATCATAGCAAACCCAGTTCAAGGAAAGTGAACATTCAAGTCATTTCTGACAAACCTGTCATATCAATATTTTGCCAGTTAAGTGAAACTGTCATGGATCACACATTGTGAAGACATTGTACTATACGCCTATTGGGAGAATCATGCTTTATGGCGGAGGCATCAGTCACCATAGCGACATTTCTAGTTTTGTTACTGTAAAACATGATATATTCGCGGCATGAATTTTTCGCGAATTGGAGCCGACAGCCTTTTTCGTGGCATGAAATTTTCGCGAAATGCCACTGGCGTTCAATGCGTATAGTGTAAACAAGGACTTTCATGTGCATTTTAATTTCGCGAATCTTGGCGCTCGCGAAATTCGCGAAATTAAAATGCACGCGAAAATTCCTTGTTTGACAGTAATCATATTTGTAATTTGTAATTTGCAAGTGATTGACAAATGATGCCGTTGACAGAATCTTGGTTTGGAAGGTTTCTTAGGGGCATATCCAAGTAATCATAAGAAATGTGGAAAAATTATTATGAAATATATGGCACATATATCCACGTAGATATTCCTTTGGCCACATAAGTGAAGATCGAGGTACATGTATTATGAATCTATACAAGACAACATGCATAATTTGCACTGCATAGTCCCTTTAATGAGAGCCTGGGTGAAACACAGATCAATTTGAACAGGTGATGTGCCCCAAGGAAATAGCAGTAGCAACAATGATAAACACACTTGTCTTTACAACACATGTTAGGGACAGGAAAAAGACAGTTTGTACATGCTCGGCAGATGCAGGAAATGCAAAATGGATGACTGAGCAGAATTGTCGATTACCGTGAAATCTTGTGTTTGAGGTGCACACTGTCATGTATAAAGTGCATTCCTAACCTTTGATCGCAAAGGGAAAAAAAAAGGCTTTATTTGACAACTTACCGCTTTGCCACATGTAAAGCAATGTGTTACCATAATAGAAATGTGTGTGCATGAGTGCTTGTGTGTATGGGTGTGTGGTGTGTGTGTGCATGTGTGTGTATGTGTAGTAAACTGGTTGTTTATTAGGGTTGGATTATATAAATACAGTGATTGCAGATTGATAGAATAACAAGTAAAAGTGATGAAAGAATTTCAACATCACACCAATCCCTGTCCTTGAGCACATTTCATGTGGACACCCTCTGTGTTAATTCTCTCTTGACACCCACGTGGGCATGCCTCATTGGTTGCTAATGTTACTATTAAGTCTTGACACTTTTAGCTACATAGCAGTGTCATGAGGTCAAAGGTCAGATTATTACAATTTTTACCAAACCATCCTGATGTCTTTGTGAAGGCAATGCTGAAGGCTGCACTGCAAGTACTCCAAATATTTTATCAATTTATATGGAAATGTTTGTTTTGTATGAGACTGCATTGAGGATGTGTCAAACAAGAAGGAGATATGTGAGATATATATGCTGGGTTATATTAAGCTATATTTCCAGTTGCACAGACACATTGATGTGTTGAATGAAGCACCATTAAGGTCTGATTTATAGATTTGCTTTGTTTGTGCATATTTGACATATCTGTTTTTCTCCTCTTCTCTAGTCCTGTTTTTTTTTTTCTCTCTCTCTTTTGTCTCTCTGTCCTGGATCCTGTCTTTTACTCTGTTAACTAATGTATTCCATCTCTCAATCTTTCTTCTCTTCATATGTCTTTCTGTCTCTCTCTAAACACATCTCATATTCTCTGTCTCTAGTCTCCCTCTCTTTGTCTCCTCTCTGTATACATACATCATATGTTTCTCCCTCTCCTTTTAATATGTCTCTTGCAGTTCATATAATTCATCACAGAAGTATGTTGTATATCATTATATCTCCTCTCTCCTTTGTGCTGTATGGTGATCTATATGTTCTCCATCACTTCTCTATAATATGTATATCATAGTATATTTCTCCCTTTCATTTTGTAGCAGTCTTAGCAGTCCATATAATATTAGTTCCAGGACAATTACCCCCTTGACAATTACCCCAGACCCGTCCCCTGACCCTAATCATAATCCTGAACCTGAACCCAATTCTAATCCTGGCCCAAAATCTAACCCTAAACCTAACCATAATCTCGAATTGTCCATGGGGGTTGATTGTCCTGATACGGTTTTATCACCATACGTATAGGTTGTAATATACACGTATATCATTATACATTATCTCCTTTCTAACTTGTACTGTATGATTATCTTTGGAGGGGGGGGGGGGTGATTGTCCTGGTACAGTTATACTGTAAAAGTGGATATTTTCGCACTCGGCCGGTCAAGAAGACTTCTGTGTGTTTTTAATTCCACGGAATCAAGACATCAACTACTGCAACATATGGCAGGCAAAGATATTCGCATGCTTTTTATTTTTGCACTAGTTTCTGGTTGTGCGAAATGTGCAAGAATTTCAACACAGCAAAAATGTCCACTTCTACAGTATCACCATACATGTATGTTGTAATATGTCACTATACAGTATCTCCTCTCTCTCTCTATGTTGATCTCTGTGTGTATAATACAATTTTCTCTCTCTCTTTCATCCTGTCTCCCCAGTATGAGATGCTCACCGGTTCATTACCCTTTCAAGGAGCACACAGGAAGGAGACCATGGCCATGATTTTAAAGTGAGTACCACGGACCGACCCCATGGCTGACTGACCCCTTTAGTCCCATACACATACACACACACATGTCAGTCAGATGTGTGGGAATGCCATAAACACAGTTGTATATCAACTTGGTAATTGGCATCTCAGTGATCTGTGGGATAAGTGGCAGAGAGTCATATTCCATCTCTAGAAACCAAAAGCAGGAATCAATGCAGAAGCGGAAGAATTGTTAAAGGGGAGATGTCCCCTCGACAGAATGTGGATTCAGATAAGGCAGAAATGTTAATTGCATATATTGCTCTTCCTTAATTGAGCTTTACAACAATTTCTGATATCAATACAGTACAATACTGAGAAAATGTGAATTGAAGTTGTCTTTTTTGTCTGAGAAGTGCACATTTCTTTGACTAGTTACTGAAATACATCAAGGCAGATGTTCTTCATTCCTTCTCAAGGAGCTGGGATGAGTGCTGTTTCCATGTCCTAGAGATTTTTGAAATTCTTTAGGATGTTGCTCTGAAGTGTATGTCTTGGGGATTTTTTTTTTCTCTCTCTTCCCCGCTTGCTTCTGATTGTTGAATTAATTGATTTAGTTCAATTCAAGTTTCAATGAGAAATTGCCCATCCTGTGTATGTTTCTTTATGTTTATTTTTTTTATTTTCTGAGGCCGTTATCATTATCAAGCACTTGCTAAAAATGGCAGACTCCTGCATTTTTTTTCTCTCTCTCTGACTGGAAATACATGTGAGTGTATTGCAGATTTTGTCGATTTTGTTGTACTCGTTAAAATACTTTCAAAGATTATTGTGAATTCATTATGTGCATTTTTGTTCAAAATACACTGTTCATGTACCATAAACTATGCATGGTTTTCATGGAAATATGCAGAAATAAGATCAAACTGAAACTGTGGTTGATTGTTGTTGCTTATAATGTGTCCAGGGCCAAACTTGGTATGCCTCAGTTCCTGAGTCCCGAGGCCCAGAGTCTGCTCAGGATGCTCTTCAAGAGGAACCCACAGAACCGACTTGGGGCAGGGCCCAACGGTATCAACGACATCAAGACGCACCCTTTCTTCTCCACGATTGACTGGGATGTAAGTCGCTCACAGTCCATGGGCAGCCACCCCTGTGAACAGTCCCCGTAAAGACCACCCCCAGTGATACTGGAAAACCAGATACATGCGTGGCATGATATTTTTTCCCCCTGAAATGGAGGCACCAGCCTTCTTTGCAGCATGCAATTTTTGCATATTGCCAATTGCATTCAATACAGACAGGTGTATGCAAGAACTTCACATGCATTTTAATTTCGCAAATCCTGGCTCCTTGCCAAATTTGCAACAATTTCATGCAAGGGAAATTTTCTGGCTTTACAGCATTCTCCATACAGACTTACCAAGATTTTAACCCCAGTAGTCCCAGAGATTTCATTTCTGTGGTTTGTTGACATATTTTTATATTATACTGTTCAGAGTTCATTGTTGATTTTTATAAAGTAGACTACAAAACTTTCTTTCTTCGTTGTTCATGTATAGTTATTTCTTTCAGTTACAAAACTTTCAAAGGCTGCTTTAATTGCTAAATATATAAATGATCCAGAAGTGGGCAATGCAATTAAGAAGACCAAAGTTCCTGTTTCTTCATGCACTTGGTGATTTTTTTTTAATATTTCTGTCTGATTTTGTGCAGATGTAATGTATTCAGTTAGTCTCATCTACTTTTTCTCCAGTTTTAGATATGCAGGAAAATGGAAGGTGCTAATTATTTAATGTTGACAAGATGATAATTTTAGTAGGAAAAATCCTGTTACTCGGTGGATCAATTTTGCTGTTTTTTTTTCCCTCAAAGTTTATTCAGATATGTATATTTGATATTTGATCTTAAAGGCATTGATCAGGTGTAGATGTTTTGAATCATTTGCTGCTGCTTATTACTGAGAACTAACCGAAGGTGTGTTTGTGAACAATACCACTTCCACATGATTTACCCAACATGACTTCAAAAAAAAAAAAAAGGTCCGCAAAAGGTATACGTGACACAAGGTGTTTCTTAAAGTGGTCTGCCACTACTCTGCCCTCTCACTCTTGTATGCCAGGCCAGGGTCATGTGAAGCACTCAATAAGATGGCACTACTAACAACAAATAAAAGTTTGCATGTGAAACACCCCTCTTGATGCTACATAAGTGAGTGCCATTATCTGTTGCCTCTCCCTGCACGCAGAAACTGAGGAAGAAGGACCAGACGCCCCCATTCAGACCCGCCATCCCAACCAGCGACATCGTTCACTACTTTGACACGGAGTTCACATCCAGGACCCCGAGGGGTAAGCCACCATCTTAGCTACCTCCTGTCAATGAGTGTAGTAATAGTTTCCTGTAGTCACGATTGAATGAGATGGTTGTGGTATCAATCAGCCCTGACCCTTTAGGATACTAGCGAGTTTTCGCAAGCACGACGTAGCCGGTAGTTGAGCGTGTCGCGTGCAAAATTTGCTTCTGCACATGATCAAATCCGAGAAACGTCCCATCCTGGGGAAAACAAGTACGGTACTCAGCCAAAATAGCGTTCGGTCCCCATGCTGGGTAGGAGTGAGCCAGCCAGACAGCCAGCCAATCAGCGATCTTGTTCCCACGCGTCTGTCCTAACAGGAAAGCGAAACTGCTTAGATATGGGGACGGGAGTTTGAGTGTCCGTCACAGTTGATTGCTTGTGCGTACTCTCGGTCCTCCCGTCGTGTATCGAAAACTCCCTAACACCTGCTTAGAGCTGCCTAATTGTAAGGAAAGGAACAGAAAGGAACCTGCATTTGAAAAGCAAAGACTTCTTCTTTATTCCAAACAGAAGTACCAGATTTTATAGAGAATTAATATTTACATTTAATGCCTCTACTTTATTAAATTATCTACCTCAGAATCTAAGGCAAATTATTAACATAAATGAATTAAAATCTGCCATGAAAGCTCATCTTTTTACAGATTATGCAAACATGAAACTTAGTACCGGTGCAAATTTTGTACGTTCTATTATAGTCTTTCCTATTCTTGAGCACATAGGGACTTACGCACTGTATGTTATGTGCTATATATTCATCATTAGATATTATTTTGTATGTAGTCGTACTAGTTATCTCTTCTGTGTTTGTTTGTTTTGTTAAATCATATTTGTTTTCAACAGTCGCATGTGGAATGATCTAGAGTTGGTGAATACACAGAGTAAGCTAGCACGGGTACCTCTTTCGTTTCCCTCCCAATTTTGTGAAGATTTCGTCGGGCAAGAAGAATAATAAGGGTGTTAAGTTGCCACTAAACCCATAGTGTCCAAGGCAACTTAATGCCCTTCTCATTCTTAGACGACGATTTATTAACGATGTTCATGCATAAAACCGTCCTGTTGGAAGGTGCAAACTCTTTGCATTTTCTCTTACACCCGAGGCAGTTACATAACTTTCTCCCTTGCCATCTCTTCCCTTGTGCCCCGACCCCAGATTCGCCAGCCGTGCCACCCAGCGCGGGGGCTCACCAGCTGTTCCGGGGCTTCAGCTACGTGGACCCGGTCCTAGTGGAGGAAGCCCAGAGGGATGCGGCCATGAATAACTCACACGCATCACCAAAGGAACAGGTGAGCCCTGGTCTTCTTGAATTAACCCCTCGACTCCCACAGTCTCGGGTGGTAGGCTTCCACTGCAGTGCCACACTGAAATGTATTAGTCTCACTGGATTGAAAGATGCTGATATGTCTGTAGACTGTAGACTGAGCACACTTATTTCAGTACGTGCAATGTTTATTTATCTATCATGATTATTTTTGTTTTGTTTTCTGCGCATAGTACATTGTACATGTATTTAAGCCAAGGCTCGACGCTAACTTTTCGCTCCGATGGCCCCGTTAGGGCCACTAAAATATTTGAATTTGACATTTTGGTGATTCAAAAGAGAGATGTAGTGGCCTGAAATAAATTCATTTCCAATTTCAGTTGCCCGATCGGGACACCAAATGATAACTATTTTTGGACATTTGTCAGCCCAACATTAATTTCTAGTGGCCTTGGTCCACTACAAGACCACCTCAAATGTTGAGCCTTGCATAAACATGCCATGTACTGCACCCAGCGGGCTTGCTACTTTGGCAGAGATTTGCATTGGGTAATTTTGTCGGAACGATAAAACCCCAAGAAGAAGTTGCTTGAAAGCAAGCAAGTTTCTTAACAGTTGATGAATATGTGAGCCAAATTGTGCAAATTATGAGAAAGATATGACCCTTGAATGTAAGGATCTCAACAGACAGGCCATGCTGTGCACATCTTGTATAGGCTGTTGAACCATTTTTGTGTACCCAGACATATTAGTCTAACTTGCCATAGTGCTGTTTTATCAGCATTCAGTAATGCAGCCAAATTTGACCTTCAGGTAAAGTTAGCAAGCCTGCCCAGGTGGAGCAATGTTCCTCAGTCCAACATGGAGGCCTTGGTAACACAATGTGGATTAGGGGATTAGATAATCTCTGCTTACTGACATTTTGCCAATCAGGGAAGAAAGCACCCCAACATGATTGTGAATAACTGTAAATTGTAGATTGTAAATAAAGTGCATTTAGGATTAAAGGGGTGGTATAGTATTGGTTGAGGTGAGGATTCTGCTTTTAACTTTTTGCAAGATGATTAGAAAGCATTTCATTAAATATTTAAGAGCATCCAATTTTAAGAGGAATTCAAAGTTTATTTGATGAAAACCAGTTTTGAAATGGCAGAAATATCCAAAAACAAAGTGATCGTAATGAAAGGTGGGATATTTATATTAGGATCGCTTTGTTTTTGGATGTCTCAACCATTTCGAAACCAATTTTCATCCAGTAAACTTTAAATTCCTCTTAAGATTTTATGATTTTCATATTTCGTAAGAGGTCATTTCATTATCTCAAAGAAATTATGATAAAAAAACGTTGGAAACCTGAAGCCCCATCTCAACCGATACTGTACCCTCCCTTTAAGTCATGTGGCCATCATGTCTCTGGCATGGGAATCTCATCCTTTAAAAAAAACACAATGGAATACAGAATAAAGTTATGTTTTGGGGTTTGTTTGGGGATTTATTAGTTCTTTAAAGTACAAAATTTGGAAAATTCTAGATTTGAAAAACCCATGCAAGTAGAGTCCCAATTGTAAAGCCAAAACAGCTCTGTCTTTGTTCGTGGTTTGACATCTTGTAAGATATACCTAAGATCCTGTTGACGCCTATTGAATTACGTAGAAAACTGGCATGTACATTACAACAACAACAAATAGAGCCTGCAGCACTGTTATAACAGGTGTGGTTAATGGTGATATAGTATGAAGAGTGTCTTGGCACTGTCAACTTTCACAAGCTGTAAATCAAGCGCATTGTGGATATCAATAACAGACAAGAGTCGATCCTTGGCTGTTCGATTGCCCAATTAATCATGCAGTTATGTTGTCATTTTATATGTGGATAAAGTGAGTAAGGTAGATACAGCTGTATCCCTAGCCATGGAATTGATCCTTGGTTTTGTGTAATTGCTCATTGAATCATTTCCGTCTCCCACTTTCGGATTAGATCCATGGCTGTTTGATGAAGTGGAGGTGTTAATGTCAATCGTGTGACTGGTATGAAGCCTGTACAGGGTAATTTATGTACATGTGTCATGGGAGGCAGTTCAAATGTGAACTAGGGATGATGCTGCATTGTAAACTATTGCTTGAGTTTACACAAATATTAATACCGAGAGAGAAATGAGCCAATAAAGCGAGGGTGACCAAAGGATATGTGGAAGAGACAGTTTGAGGAAGAGCTGGGGAGGGTTGGATTAAAGGGACTGTACAGTACTGGTTGAGGTAGGGATTCAGGTTTTGAACATTCCTAAGTGAGATTATGAAAAGCCTTTTATGAAATATGAAAGAGCATGTAATTTTAAGAAGGATCAGGGTTTATTTGATGAAAATTGGTTTCTGAATATCTCACAAAACGTTCAAAGCTAAATCTTCACCTCGACCAGAACTGTACACACCCCTTAAGAAAGGAGGCTGTCACAATTTGGAGAGATGGCAAGAAGGTGTGAGAGCTGTTAATGTGAGAGCTATGAGGTGATTCTGGCCACCCCCATTATGGGGTACAGACCAGGATAAAAACCGGTATGATGATGATAGTGTTGATGATGATGATGAATGCTGACATGGTTTTCATTCAAACAGAGCTATAGCTGTAAACCATCATTGAATTTGTCATGATTTTTTGTTTTTGGATGAATACTTTTTAGATTATCCTTGGGAAAATACGTCAAGATCCCACTGGCAAAGAGCTTATTGTTTTTAATGAATATCTGCGATGGGCACTACTCTCATTATTCATTTTAACTGAAAAAATAAGCCAGTTCGTAATTAGCTCATGTACACCTTGGTAGAAATGACCTTTATTTTTTTCTCAGTTGGTTAAGCACATCACTCGTTTTCAAAGCGGTATGATGCATAAGCTGCCCAACATAACAATTTATGGAATTTGTGTTCAAACAAAGTGTGAACTTGTGTTTAGATCAGGTGACCAGAATAGTCTGTCAGTTGACACTTTAGTAGGCATCTAATTCATTGTTTCATATTGAATGCAATAACAACCTTTTTCTTTTGATATTGCCAAATACCAGGCTTGCTGTCAAGTGGATGTGCTGGCAAGCACTATTAAGATAAGGATCACATGAATAATCATCACATTACAGATGCTTGTCTCAGTGAATTAATAAACCAAAATGCCTGTTGGTACAAATGACCTTTTTCTGCTCGTGTGCAAAGTGGAATTACAAACTGGTCTATTGTCACATAGATTTTTTGTTTCCATAGAAGGATTGAAAAGTACTCTTTTTGTATAATTTCTATTCAAAGGGTACAGAAAGTGTGACATGCCTATTACCTGAGGCAAGACAAAAACCATACACCAAATCGAGTGGGGGGGGAATTTTTTTTTTTTTTTGAATGACAAGTTGAAAAACATTTTCATATTTTTCCTTTCCAAATATTCTGCATAAGCCTGGCATCGCCTATTGTTTCATTTCATTTCATTTTATTGTTCTGTATGGTACAATATAATCAACTATGATCACTTTCACAATAAACACATGGTTCATACCAATTCATGGTTGATTTTGCACATGGCAGGTAAGAATTGAAAGAATCAGGTACAATAGCAGGAATTGCTCTGTGATTGTCATTTGGGACCAGAAATTTGTTCATTATCGTTTTGAACATTTGACCCACTGACCTACAATAGAAAACAGATATCTGCAACTTTTAACTGAAAATTTTCCTTTATTTTCTTGTCTATGTGTCTTGTGTTTCAGCTACCGATAAAGCATGCAAGGATATCGTCCATTCATGACGAGTATGATCTACAAGAAGTAAGTTTCCTTTGCTGATTTCCGAGCTGCCAATGAGCATGTTTGTGTGTTTTGTTTATTTTTGGTATGTTAGGTTAATGTGTTTCTTTCTCTTTTTAGTGAGAAATTTCAAATGGCACACTATATTTTAGTTTGTTTTAGCAAACTTATATATGTAGTTAGCATGCATATATATGTAGAATCTCCAATTTTAACAATTTTGTCTTTCACCTGTTATAATGAGCATCTTATTGTGCATCATCGTTTCTTTAGGCCTGTTTGTTAATTTCTTATATTATTCATATGTTGCCTTTGGTTCAAGCAAAATAAATCTCTACTCTTTTTCTCTTTGGCAGTTTTTATTGTTTGAGGTTGTGATTCTGATATTAAGATAAAATCTATTTGTGTACACTTTTCCTTTTTCTTACTGTGACTGTACAATATCCATACACTTGTTGCCATGGTGACATATTGCCTTTATGCGCCACATGAATTTTTTGCAGGATATAGGTCTGGGCTCCTACTCAGTCTGCAAGCGCTGTACCCACAAGGCCACCGGCCAGGACTACGCCGTGAAGATCATCGAGAAGTCGAGTAAGGACTGCGGGAGGAGATTGAGATCCTCTTGAGATACGGTCACCACGGCAAACATCATCACATTAAGAGATGTGAGTCTTCCGCTTGGACTTAGGCATCATCATCCTTGGGGGAAAAATCCCAATGGTTTTGTTTTTGGTTTTGTTTTCTATTGAAGAGAGGATCTGTGATGGAGCAAGCAGAGAAGTAGAACCAGATGGTACTTATGTGTCTAATTAGATTTAATATGTGCATCAATGGAGATGAGGGATTATTAAACCTCCTTCGTTGGTATCTAGTGTATTCCATGAACTAGAATAGAGCTATTTGCTGTGTAGTGTAACATCTAGCACACTGGTTTCAAGAGTGTGTGTCCCTTTGGGAACCCTCAAACCCTGCCAAGTTCTCAGCAAATGACATCTCAAATAGATTTGCAAAGTCAGGCATGAAGTTCATCAGATTCTGTAAAATGTTTGTGTTGATTGATAACAAAGGGTGGTGGTAGCTACCAGTACGTTCTCTCACCGCTTAGGAAGTGATATCGAATGTCTTCCTATCATCTGGTTTTTGTACCTGTGTGGGCTCAGGTAAAAATATTCTGCCATGAAAAAAATTATGAAAAAATATTTGTCAATGCTCTGAAAAGAGTAGTAGCGAAATGTCATAACTAGAATCCGATCAAGATGGATGGAGTGCAATTGCTCTCTCATCGAGGGATGATTGGCCACTTAGCTCACTGCTAGTATCCTCTGTCTCCATGGCAACAGGTGTTTGACGACGGCAAGAGTGTCTTCATGGTGATGGAGTTGATGCGGGGTGGAGAGCTGCTGGACAGACTGCTGAAGCAAAAGTTTCTCTCGGAGCGGGAGGCTTGTGAGATCATGCTGACTGTAACGCGCACTGTGGACTTCCTTCATCAGCAAAGGGTGAGTTGAACTTTGACCCTCAACTTCCAGGGATTATGGGTCTTATGTTTTATAAGTTCTGTGATATTATGTCAAATGGTCTACATAAATGGTGGTTAATGAATTGTCGTATTGTGGTCACATGACTAATGGAGCAAGGATCTGAGATTGTTATATTGAGAGCAGTGTGATTACATCAGGTAACATAATTCCAGAATTTTACTGGCTGCTTATGGGTCAAGAATGAAATGATGTTTATTCAGGACATATAATATGACGATTATTGTCTTGTCTGTTATTGTTATATAACACTTGACAGTCCCTTGGGAGTTATATTTCCCCCCTCAAATATTTTCTGGGTCACATGAAATAAGTAAGGCTGTGAGATATAATTAATACTGTTTTGAGATGCAAATACCACATCAGAATTTACTCCAGATCTCCATTTTAAAGCATTGCACATCAAAAACTACTGGATGTTTACATGTACACTGTAAATACACAATCTTAGTGACATTGATTACCATATTGATGGTGATGATAATAATGATTATAATCACAAGCACAGTGCAACGACAAATTCTAGCACTGCCATGCAAAAGAACATTGCATACTGGTAACTAGGACCATGTCTCTGTATGAGGTGCACACATGTGGGTCAAGAGTGTAAAATATCTTGTCCAGTGCTGTATGCACCGGGCATTATTTGAGTCTGGGATCTCCGTTAAAAGAGTCTCATCCACTACACCACAGTGCTCACACACATTATTCATGTGATGTTACAAGTAGGTATTAGATCTCATATGCAAGATGTTGTGGGGTGCATGGATATCTGTGATCTTGTTGCATTGTAGCACACACTTTCATATTAATCACCTTTGCCTTTCTCTAGCTGGATAGAAGGATACAAGAAAACAGCTAGGACTTCTAATGCTTCTTTTGTCTGTATATCAGTAAGGCCATAGAATACTGTATATGCCATATATTTCGCGAGTCTAAATTTTCGCAAATCGGAAATTGCCGACAATTTCGCGAATGGTTAAATTCGCGATCGTGGAGTCCTGTACTGAACAGAGAAATGTACATGCGTACGTCACATTCACATCGGGATCAGAGTCAATATTTTCACGTGTCTTTAATTTCGCAAATAGCACATGACTCGCGAAATTCGCGAAAATAAAAACCTCGCGAAATATTTGGCGTATACAGTACTTCTTTTGTACATCGTGGAGTACCGGGTGATGCATGTGAGCAACAGAACTGAAGAGTGCCCCAGTTTAGTCAGCTGTGATTCTCAGACTGCCCCAAGGCCTAGAGTAAAAGTAAAATGCTCATCTTCCAGCTAGAGGGGATAGTGGTACTGTAGTATAAAGGAGTCAGTGCCATGTAGAAGCTTGAAAACATTCCAACTCTTTTTCCATAACTTTTTGTTCAGGCTTCTTAGGAGTTTTCAGGATACGATCACGTGTCTAGTGTTGTTTGTTGATTTTGTTGGATGAGAGCTCTCGTAATGTCACATATCTATGTTTGTTTGATTTGCCGTAGGTCGTTCACAGAGATCTCAAGCCAAGTAACATTCTCTACGCTGATGAGAACCTGTCGCCGTGCTCCCTGCGTATAGCAGACTTCGGCTTCGCCAAGCAGATGCGGGCCGACAACGGCATGCTGATGACGCCTTGTTACACAGCCAACTTTGTGGCTCCCGAGGTAGGCATTGGTATTATTTACATGTCCACACTGAAACAGAAAATTTTTATTGATTAATGTTATATGCTACATCTCGTTTGTATGTAGCTTCTTGCTGATCAATGTGATAATGGTTTCATATTGTGTCACTGGAGACAATATTTAGAGTTTGCTGTAAAAAAAAAGAAGAGATAATAATAATGAAATAAATAGATAAAATATATATATATATATATATATATATATATATATATATATATATATATATGTGTGTGTGTGGAAATGGTTTTCCAGCAATTATTGTGTAAATTGATAATCTGATGCTAGTATACACAAGTTTTTCTCATCTTGATTGTCTAAATCATTTCAGATGATCTTTTTGTATGTTTAATTGTTTAAGTGTCACTCTGTTAATGTAGTATGGGTGACATTAAAGTGCTCACTTAGTAGAACTCATACACATCCGTAAGTTGACAAGACCTTTATATTGAAATCATGAATTTTCAAGAGTGTGAAAATTGTTCTTATTTTTGCAACATTTTTGCAAAATAACATCAATGTAGAAACACTGTTTTGGAATAACATTGATAATTGTAGAGTTTTAAAACTCATGTCACTATATTTTTATTTTTAACTGTAAAGCAAGATATTTTTCGCAGCATGAAATTTTTGTGAATTGGAGCTGATGGTCTTTTTCATGGCATGAAATTCGTAAAATGAAAATACAAACAAACATTTTTGGTTTTTACAGTATTCAAAATTAAGCTAGGGGGGTTTGAATACATGCCAATTGAGATACGAGGTATTGTCACCATTGGTATAATATGCTTGTGCTCACATTGGCACGTAAAATGTGTGTAACACACCAATGAAACATTGCTGTGACTGTTGTGAAGACTGTGCTAAGATGGTTGGTATCCTCTCTAACAGGTGCTGAAGAGGCAAGGATATGATGCAGCCTGTGACGTCTGGAGTCTGGGTGTTATTCTATACACCATGCTGGCTGGGTAAGTCTCTCATCGCTCAGCTCCTTAGGGGTCACATTTCATGATTAAGATCTGTGCAATTTCAAATTAAATAGCAATCATTGCATATACCATAGCAATGAATGTCACATGCTGAATGATTGCTTTCTTTTTGCCTGGTACAGTAATGCTGCGTTTACACTATGTTACCGGTGGCCACAGCAGTCACGTTTCAGGCCATCGTAGACAAACGGGAAGGACGTGAGACAACACACGGTGGGACGAAAAGGGCAAACGTTGCAGGCCGTGATCGCCGTGGATGCCAAAAAATTTGCCACGGCAGTGCCGGTGCTAATGAGAAGCCTTGTAAGCTGTAATAAAATGGGGTGAACGCAACAAAGCCTGACAACACGTAGTAGACCGTAACAAAACTTGGAGGCGGTCTGTAGTGGTACGTGACGGAAAATATTGTGTAGTCTAGCCTGACCAGATGCGGTGAGAACAGTGTCTGATAGCTACATGTTCACCGAAGCGTGGACTGGAACAAACAGGACTAGAATACGGAGGGGAAAAAACAGGAGATTGTCCCATCTACCCACGGTGCATTACG
Organism: Diadema antillarum; assembly: GCF_040938485.1. Taxonomy (NCBI): domain Eukaryota; kingdom Metazoa; phylum Echinodermata; class Echinoidea; order Diadematoida; family Diadematidae; genus Diadema; species Diadema antillarum. The sequence continues at coordinate 59,393 of NW_027273022.1, forward strand.
TTTCAGGCAAACGGGGCTACCGTGGCCGCCGGGAAGATGGTGTAAACGCAGCATTACAATGCTCGTGATCAGAGCCATGCTGATTTTCACTAGAAAAGATGCACAGTATTCATCATGTGCAAACCTCTCCTGTCTGTTTCAAACTGTGTAAAAAGGGGTATGTGATGACAAAATAACATTTATCAACTGGAATGCAAAAAACTCCTCTAAAAATCAATTCAAATGAGTTTTTTTTTTAAATCATGTTTTGTGTCTGTGATTGCACATTATGGTAATGAAAAATGATGAGATTTTTAGTCTTAATAAAGTAATGGACTGCCACTGAATTTGTACAAATGTTGTCCATTGCTCATTGCTGTGAATAGAATCATTGCAGTAACTGTTTAGGAACTAACTTTTAATATGAAAGATTTATACGGTTGCTCATGTGATGAGTTTGGAGACAGCAAACAGGACACTCTTAAGCTAAGCCCTGTATTCATAAAGGTGGTTTAAATCAAAACCAAGGTTTGAACTTAGTCCATTGACTGAACTAAGCATGAAATAGGCATATTTTTTGTATGTGATTGTTAATGCGTGGTCATTATGTGATGTCTGTTGGCGTATGCGAACTGTCAGGAGCATTTGCACAGAAGAAATTATCATAAGCCATGGACTAAATTGAAACTACCTTTGTGGATACGAGCCTTTTTATGGGCTAAAGATAATAGAGAGAAACCCAGGATAACAGGGAGGAAATTTTTGTTTGTTTATTTGTTTGTTTGTTTGGGTTTTTTTTTTAGTTAACCAGAAACATATTCAAAAATCTGCCTCACTCCTATTCCTTCTCCCTGATGCAGCTACACACCCTTCGTGCACAAACCAGACGATCCAGGCAAGGTGATACTGTCCCGCATCCAGGAGGGCAAGTTCATGTCAATGGAAGGCGGAAACTGGGACAACATCTCAGACAGGGCAAAGGTCAGTCCTACCTACGCCAGGTGGATTACTCAGACACCCTGTAATCAGTCGTGGGTGTTCATTTTATCCTCAGTGTGGTCGCCCTGATAGCTTACGGGGCTTGGGTTATGTGGGAGCAGTGGCTTCTCTGTGAGCTATTAACCCGTTGAGGACGGTTTGATTTTTCTACAACAGGCCTTTCCCAAAGACGCTTGCCCGAGTAAACTCGGGACTCGTCCTCAACGGGTTAAGAAAAATCGAAGGAATCTGATTAGAGAGTGTCTGAATAAAGGTGGGCGAAAAAGCGATTGTCTAAATTAAAATCAAATAAAATTGCATACAATTGTTTATAAATTGAATAGTTACAGACTTTAATATGTCATCACATGTGTTCTCTTGTGTTCATCATTTCAGCTAAATTTGGGGGGGGGGGGGAATGGAAATGATAATGAATATCATGCAAAGTATAAGTCAATAGATAACCCTCACCCCCCCCCCCCCCCAAAAAAAAAAAAAAAAAAAAAAAAAAGGAGCATCTTTGATATGATATTCCTTGTCAAATATGTATCATCCAAAAAGCTTGTTGGCAAGTACTTTGTTGAAATAGCATCACTCTTTACAATACACACACTGCATTCTCAAGCAGTATTCCTCTCAGTGATAGAACTTTTGGGCACACCAAAGTTCAGAGCTAGGCAATTGGGAATTCGTAACGAATTGTCTTATTGCCTAGTCAAAGAAGGGGTTTATGAAACATAAACTGCAAACTGTGTTTAATGGTTGTATGCTTGTATCTCCTTCCTTACCTCCCAGGACTTAATATCACGGATGCTTCATGTGGACCCGTACCAGCGGCCCAGCACCAAGCAAGTCCTGCAGCACCAGTGGTTCCAGCGCATCGACCTCCTCTCTGAGCTCAGGCTCCAGGCTCCAGAGAGTGATCTGGTGAAGGTGGGTGCTCCCACTCCCCCCCCCCCCCCCTCCTCGGAGGCACCACCCTACCCTCTCCCCCACTTTCCCCATACTCCCTCCCCCATCCTCCCTTGATAACACAATCACAAATTTCATTTCATTTCATTTTATTGATTGGTTTCTTCAGCATTTGCACAAACAAAATTTTCTGAAGAAAATAGATATTTCAGATGTAATGAAAATAACGGTGCAATTTGACATCCTGATTTAACACAAGACGGGCCTAGCAAAATCAGTGAGCAATATTGATTTTATTTTCTATTGCAGAATGTTTGATGGGGTTTAAGGAGTTGACACAGAATGCATGCTTGAGAGCAATAATAACATATATGTTCACAAACACACATATTTCATCACTTCCCTTTCCCTAGCTAGTTCAAACTTCTCAACAAATCTCTTCTCTTTAATACTCATGAAGCTTTTCCCTCTCAATGTCTCTCTTCAGCATACTTTTTTTTATTTGTTTTATTCGTGATCATTTCTGTTTGTGCAGTAACAAGCAATAAGAATTGAAGGTGGTTAGGGTTTGATAAATGGTTTGATGACGTTACTTATTCATCACATGAGTCTGAATGTGATGCTTTTAAGACATGCCTTGTAAAACATATACTAGTGATATGTTGAAATAGTTGTGATTGTTCCAGGAACTCTGCTGTTGTTGGAAAGATCGAGTGAATCCAGGTCATTCTGTCATGGCTAGTCGCTAGTCAGTAGTAACTGTTTACAAAGGGCACTTCCTAAATCCTTCCTGAAAAGAGTGTGATTTCCAAGTCAAATCATACCAAATCCATGCTGCATGTCTGAATATCTTTCACTGATTATAAATACCAGGTACTGTAAGGGTGGATATTTTCGTGCAACTGATTTTTCCCGCTTGGCCGGATGAGAAGAATTTTGTGTGTTTTTAATTCCGCGGAATCAAGACAGCAACCACTGGAATATATGGCATGCAAAAATATTTGCGTGCTTTTATTTTCGTGCTAGTTTCTGGTTGCGGAAAATGCGCAAAAATTCCAACACCGTGAAAATTTCCACTTTTACAGTACACTTAAACTTAAAATATGGCAATAGTCCGAGATACAACACACACGCACAGCACACAGACTTGAGTAGTGTCGTTTTGTAAACTGCCAAATGAAATTTAAAAAGTTGCATACCCTGTTGTGAATATGGAAGAGTAAAGTGTTGATTCAAAATTTTAAATGGAGCAACTGGGTGGTGCTTGTTGCCAACATCAATAACGAATGCCTCCATATGAAAGATGCAAAATCAAATGTTTGCCTAAGTATTTTTCTACTTTTGAAAAACTGTGAAATTGCAATGTAATATCCAACCTGCCCTGTCTTCCCTCTTATCTCAGTCTGCAGTGAAGGCCACATTCAAGGCACTGAACCAGGCCCAGGCGGAGCAAGGGCCCCTGGAGCCGGTCACCTCTTCCAACCTGGCCCAGCGACGGAAGCTGAAGAAGCTGAGCTCCACCACCATCTAAATCTCCCTCTGCCCCACCCCCTCTCCCCTCCACCAGCACACCACACCCTGCCCCGCCCTGCCCCACCCTCCCGCCGCTACCACCACCCATGCAGCACCCTGCAATGCCAGTCTCGTCCAGGTGTTAATGACCCTTAAACATATTTGCGTTGTCTCTCTCTATCTCTCAGTAGACTGCCCTGTAGTGGCAGGGCTAACATTCTTCACAAGGGGAATTGAAGTCAGTAGAGACTACTCTAAGCTGCTCCTTCACTCAATTCACATGCCAAATACTCACAATTAGTTAGATCCGCTGCCCAGGCAACTCAGATCATTTCTTTCTTTATCCCAGAAACTGAAGGTTGAGTCACTTGCCACAGTGAGACACAAATGCATTCACAGTTGTAAATTTTCACTCTTTTTAACCAGTGTCCTTTGCTGTGCCCAAGAAACTGTGTGCCCTGATGTCATGTAAATATGTGCAAGTTTCAAATGATCCATGAAAGTCAGAGTGGTCACTGAATTTAGTATTGGATCGGGCAAACCATTCAATTTTGGCAAATTTAACTAGCAGCAATACGTATTATCATTGTGCTTCATGCTGAACACTGTGGTTTCCATTTTAAGCAGCCAGAATGCACCATTTGTGAATTTCCACTTACCTAGTGCTCAGTTTTTCGTTGAACAGGTCAACCTCAGAATAGCCCCGTTTCCCATTAATCTCCCTTCTTACCGGGAAAGCAAGCTAAGGCGGGTGGGGCACACTTGCTGCAACCACACCTTCACATGCTCGCAAGAGGTTGTACACAGTAGTTACATTATTAGCTCACTTTTCACCATGTACCTAGGTAGTAATTAATCTCAAGTCAAAATCTAATTCCAGCACCTGAGGGCTAGAGAGGAATATTTGTGAATCCATTGATGTATCCAGAAGCTGATATCATGGCCAGGAAAATCTCGCCAAAACTCTTGCTACAAAAAAAAAAAAAAAGGGCTGTATGGAACTGATGCCTTGGGGACCGTAAACTAGACCTGATGTGTTTCATTCAACTTCCCATCCACTCCCATTGCTCATTCTCAAAGGACACAGATTTTATTTCAAACATGCGTGTCTTCGCAAAAAAACTCTTGTGATGTGTGGAACTTTTTCGGTGTTGAGGGCCACACATGACAAAAACAAAGAAGTTTAAAACTTCAATGTTGCCAAAATTTGTTCATTTGTTCTCCAGATTTGTTTGCATCAATACATTACGACACACCAGATACCCTCAAAATTCTGACTCTATGTACATCTGTGAAGTTCTTCTACATCAGATGAAGAGAAGAACAAGGTAAATTGAAGAAATACAGTATCTTGATTCTCTGTGTGATGTTTCTTAGCATCTCTACAGAGGACTGACTCATTGTTCTAGTTACAATCTCATATACACCAGTACGTACTGTCCAATAAAAATGATCCAGTCATAATGCTGGACTTTTTAAAGGGACTCTAATACACTACGTCAAAAGGAATGCAGATTCGAAGGCGATGATGCAGAAAGAAGCTAGAATCTTGCTGCTTCATATCAACAAATCGGCTTTCAACCTGCAAGACTCGGAAAACAAGCTGTGATGTTTCCCTCCTATTCTGAACAGTTTCTGACACCCGTAACTTTTTGTGCCTTTGGACTCTGTATGTGACCAAGTTTTTTCAGTGGATTATGTCTCTAAGTCCACATGTTTTATGGGGGGAAAAATAAGATATGAAAAGAGGCCAGCTTTCGTACCACTTTAGGATGGAAGGGGTTAGTGATAGCGTGATACAATCTTTTTGGCGACCACGCCCCCAGCTTAAAAGTGCTGCTTGCTTCACTGGCATATCTTGAATGCTGCTGTGTGATTTGGAGTAAATATCTGATTGGCATTATTAAGAGTCATAGTGTGTTATGGCGAGGGCCAACGTGTGCTGACTCTGACTGTAGCCCTACTTTGTCTGTAGTTCCGAACCCACCGGTCACCTCACGTCTAATTCAGAGAAAAGGAGGACAGTGCAAGTACATTCGTAGAGATTAAGTCAAGGTGCAAGTCAAAGAGTTTCTCAACTTTTTAAAACTTTCTATTCCCTAACCCCTGACACCAAAATTTATCTGACACAGCTACACATTTTGTATACTGTGAGTGAGAAAAATTATTGTTTTTTTCCCCCCTCTTTGTGCTGCTTGTAATTGTATCCAGCACATTGTAAGATGCTCATGTGTCCATGCAAAAGAGTTGAAAGAGAGTTGAGAAAAAAAAAAAAATGTTCTGTTAAGAGATGATTTTTAACAGCAGTTGTACAGGATGGAAGTTGGATATTTCGAAAGATGGTAGGTCTGCCAAAGGCAACGTTTTTGCCAGAGGAAATCAAATGCAGGCATGAATGTCGATGGTAGATGTTTGCGTCGTTGCTTCATTCTTAGGCCATTGAGATAATATGTTTAGTGACAAAGCTAGTTGGTGTGAGGGACCAAACTTAGATGAATCAACATGAGAAACAAACAGACAGACAAACAGATGTTTATTGCTTTTTTTTTAAGGGTGAGGATATATTATGTGAAATGGAGAGGTGGGATAGAGATTTGACATTTTTCTGACAGAGATTTCTTATGTCGATTTGATTGAATCATGAGATTATCTTCTTCTTTCTTTTTTCCTTTATTGTACATTTATTTGACTGTACATCTGAAGCATGCTGGTACAAAAAAAAAAAAAAAATCATGATTTTGTGACCTTTTTGCAGGCAATTTGACAATAAGGCAACTTTGCCCAATGTTGATAACATTTACCTAATTATGTACCAGTGCATAGTAGCATCAGAAACCTTTATATGGTAATATGTAAAGCTTTATGTCTTTATGTTAATCGTATCTATTCTGATTTCTTTGCAAAGCATATGACTAGTAGGCATTTTTTTCTCCCAAAATGTGTGATCATAGGGATTTTCTGTGTGCATCTTTTTATGATGATACTCTTTTTTTTTTTCTTAGCAGCCTGCGAATTGTGTAGATATGATTTCTTGTGTGATGATGCATACCAAATTCAATCCGAACATAAAAAATATGAAAGTATTTTGATATCAATCGAAACTACTCACATACGTCATTGTATATTATCTGAAGTTATTATGTTATATATAGGATTATCAAGAAGCAAATTTATGTTGTTGTTTTTTTCTCTGGAGCCTTTCGTTTGTCATAGAATTTTTGTAAGACATGATCATGTTTGTTTGAGATTAAGTCAAGTTTGGTCTTGCAGGGTAAATATGCATCTAACATCAAAACAATATTGGAAAAAAAAAAAGAAGATTGAAATTACCTATATATCCAGTAGTGTGGGTATTTAGGTGTGTGCCAATAAACAGTTGGTTCATCACTTTTGTAATTGCTCCCTTGACCGAGGTAATAGCAGTATTTTCTCACTTTTTTTCTGTACTAGTAAATTTGTCGTCAGTTTAGCTCACAAATGTAAAAAGTGTGTAATGTCTTTTGATAGAATCCAATCTATGACGGCAGACTGAGCTAAAGAGAATGCTATGATTAATGAGCTTGAGTCTTTTCAACGTTTGATGTATATTAACCAACACTCCTTGGGCAAACAAGAGTCATGTGTTATCTTCTTTGCCCGTTGTGCTAGTTGTGATCACTGCTGTGTATAAAATACTGCCTTAGACCTTGCATTTTTGAAGAGCTTGCTTTACTAGACCTTTGCAAGCAGTGAAATCATATGAAAATTGCAAGCGTGAATGTAATTTGCTTTTTCTTCTGGATTATATTTGAATTGATATGATTATCCACTGATGTGAAATTCATCCTCTATTTTCGGTGGGGCCATACTTAAATAAGTGGTACTATCTCAGCCTGTAAATTGGTTTGTGTTGTCCACCAATATGCTCCGTGATCAAACAACAACGATAGGAAACCTTGAATTGTGCCCATCTCGGGGACAGAAATGTAACAATGTGATGATGATTATGTGCACAATTTATACTGATTGTCAACAATGTCTGTATTGGAATCATTAGTATTTTTACACGAATTGAATTTGAGCAAGTATCTATAAAGCTTGCGAACAGAATTTCATGCATAGTGCCAACTGTAGGTCTGCGTGGGGCTCTTTCATTTTATTTGTTGTTTTTCTCTCTCTCTATCTTTCTTTGATTTGGAATTTTTCTCTGTAATTTGTATGTTGTTCCAGTCGAATTGAACTGTGTACTGAAATGTAAGTGCATAATAGATGTCCGCAGTTGAGAACAAACCTCTCTGATGTTACGATAATGGAAAGTGATTATTTCTACAGAACAAACATGTGCAGAAATGGAAAGTCATTGGTGATATGTGATTTTAAATGTTACTAGATAGCGCTATGAGTTTGACATCCTTCCCTAAAAATAACCTTCCTCGTTGGCAGTTCAAAAGTCATTTCCTTTTCTTTAATGAGGTATCTCTCCTTTTTTCTTTTCTTAATTACGTGGTACTCGAAATGTATGAACTTAAACTACCTCTTCAAAAAACCGACTGAATGAATACTTTGGTATGAGTGTGTTCGCACAACCAAGCTTGTTTCCACTAGATTTCGGCAGGAGTGCCTGTGAGTAGAAGACAGATTTTAGGACAAGCATGCCAGCTTCCCAGTATAGACTGCTTTCGATTGTCCATCAGCTGTCGGCAAAATACCTGCTCTTTAAAAAAAAAAAGAAAAACAAAGAAAAACAAAAAAGAAATATGATGACACCAAAGAAATGTCAATTCATTTTTTTTTTTCCTTATTTTTTTTCCTCCTTCATTGGAAGAAGTGTGTCATATGTGTACTTTTGGTTTTAATTTGGCAAGGCAACTTAATGACACTAATATCAGTGTATGGAGTGTCTGTTCTACCGTTTGTGGTTTATCAGAATTTGTTTCTGTTTGTTTTGTTTTTTTGTTATGGGTAAAGTATCAGAAAATGAATGGATAAATTCCACAGGTTTCTTGAACAAAGAGACTTGAAAATAGTTCTGTGTGTGTTTGTTAGTTAGGACCTGAAAAAAAAAATAATTGTGCATGATGGTAATGATTTATACGAATTAATAGTTTTTTTTTTTGCAAAGATGTAGGCACCAACATACAAGGATGGAATGTGAAGGTTTGACTGAGGAAAAGTGATGACATATTTACATGAAGAAAAAAAAAGAAAGAATTTGTATGAAAGAAACTTAGAGTAGATGAAACTAACATTATACCAGTAGAGCTCACCAGATATCACGTAAGAATGCACAAGCATTCAGTACGTTTTGATGGTATCCATTCTTAAGATTTTTGCGTTGCGTTCCTGTGGGGTTTTATTTGTCTTTTGTCTTCTTCGTGTATGACGTTGTCAAGTCATTTGTGTTGCACGTTCTCTCTTCAATTTTGTTTGTGTGTGTGTGTTTGTCACGTGAAGTCAAACTTCAGACCCAAGCTTTGCTTCAGTGTAGACTCTCTATGGGTGATCATTTTATATCTCTGCTTTGATTTTTCAGAAATTATATTTTCTTTATATTCTTCCAAGTAACAATATTGACATTTGTTTTTCATTTATCAAACATGTACATTTTCTTTTATTTCTTTTTGTAAAAAAAAATACGAAAAGAAAGAAAGAAAAATTAAAACAGTACTGAACTAATACTGTTTGTATACTTGTCAGATTGTTAAAGGAATGATGTGCCTTCAGAATATTAAATATTGTTAAATGGCACAAAATATGCATAACCATATACTGTGTGATACTGTGTCTTTATTCTCTTGTGGGATTATGAAATGTGAGCTTGGATACTATGCTTGTTTGAGAGATACGCCTGAGTAGTGTGCTGTGATTTGGTATCACACATTGTGTAGCGAACCCGCCCTGTAACAGAGCTGGCAACTTTTACGTCTACAATATTCTGTATGCTTTGATTTTGATTTTTTTTTTTTTTAGTCTCCTTTTAGGGGATGGACTGGTTAATGGCATTAATCTGTATTGGTTTCTGTGGATTCCCTGCTGATGATACAACAACCTAGTGTTAATAGCTAATAGTTGCATTACAGAGTACTTTTAACAGGTTTATGGGACAGTTAAGTTATGGCTCACTTGGCGTCCTTGGGTTGACAAAACTTTGTACAGTGCACTCCCGTTATAATGAACACGGTTATAACGAAATTCCGGTTACAATGAAGTAAAAATTTAGGCTAAGACATTATCCACTCTATGTATTCTTATTGTTTGTCTTTTTGTTTTGTTTTTGTTTTTGTTTTTGGTAATAACAAAATTTCAATATAACAAAAGAAAACTGTCGGTCCAGAGGACTTCGTTATAATGGGAGTACGCTGCATATTGAAAATCACAAATTTTCAGGAAAGAAAAAAATGGAAAAAACCTTTTTGGATTTTTGCAACATTTCCCCCCAAAAGAAATGGATGTTGACATAAAATTAATGTAGTTCCAAGCATAGCACATGAAAAATCTCACTTAATTCATTCATAGCAAAGAGCAGGGTGCATAACGTGGTGATGAGGTTGTCCACCCCAAGTACATAATACAATTTGTACAGGACCCCATGGAAGATCAGCTAATGCAGCTGAATATGGGTTGAAGAGCCATTGTGAACAGGTAGAAATTGAAAACAAGCAAACAAACAAATTTATAACTATTGTGTTTTAATACCCAAATCAATATTTTTCATACATATCGGATATATGCCAGATGAGATAAAGTCTTGTCACTCAATGGATGATGGGTGAAATTTAGGCTGTATGGGATCTCATTTCCCAGTAGCAGAATATTATTGGTGGATTTTAAAGTGCATCCCAGGCAGTTAGTTGGATGATGAGGAGAAGGGAGGGGAGAGGATGGAGAGAGGAGAAGGAGCATACAGATTGATGGTGCATGGCAGTGTTGGTGGTGATACATAGTGTCATTGTCAGTGTTGGTGGTGATACATGGTGTCATTGTCAGTGGTGATGGTGGTGATGCTGCTGATTGAACTATTGTCACTGTTGTTGGTGACAATGGTGGTAATGCTGGTGATGATGATGATGATAGTGATGGTTATACTGATAATAGCTGCTTCTTTATTGTTGGTGGTGGTATTAGTTGTAGGTTTGTGGTGGTGGAGATGATGCTAATTATGATGGAACAACCATTGATGGTGGTAATGATGCTACTATGGAACCATTGGCTGTGGTAATGATGCTAATTATGATGGAACCACTGGCGGTGGTAATGATGCTATATATGATGGAACCATTGGTGGTGGTAATGATGTTAATGATGGAACCATTGGTGGTGGTAATGATGTTGATTATGATGGAACCATTGGTGGTGATAATGATGTTCATGATGGAACCATTCGTGGTGGTAATGATGTTAATCATGGAACTATTCGTGGTGGTAATGATGTTAAACATGGAACCATTGGTGGTAATGATGTTAATTATGATGGAACCATTGGTGGTGGTAATGATGCTGATTATGATGGAACCATTGGTGGTGGTAATGATGCTGATAATGATGGAACCATTCGTGATGGTAATGATGCTTATTGTGATGGGACCATTGGTGGTGGTGATGATGTTAATCATGATGAAACCATTGGTGGTAGTAATGATGCTGATTGTGATGGAACCATTGGTGGTAATGATGCTAATCATGAAACCATTGGTGGTGGTAATGATGATAATCATGATTGAACCATTGGTGGTAATGATGTAATCATGATGGAACCATTAGCAGTAATAATGTTAATCGTCATTGTCATGGTTGTGATGATGGTGGTAATTGTGGATGATGGTGATGAACATTTTCACATTGCCCATGGTACTAGTGGTGATGGAAATCATGCTGATGATGACAGTGGTAAGGATAATGGTTGTAGTGGATGTTGCAGTGGTAGCAATAATGCTGCTAGTATAGATGGTGCTAATTAATGACGTCATGGTTGAAAATTAATGCTGCTAATGGTGTTAGTAATTTACAGTTTGACAGTTACAATGTATTGGTACTATAGTATGAAAATGGTGGAAGAAGTGACGTTAATCGTGATGGTGAAGATAACAAATACGCTCTCACATCCATCCTCATCTCCTTGCCCTATACCATGAAACATTTTGTGAGAAGACAAGGACAAGGATGATGTCTCGAACGGGATCATGTTTCATCACGAGAAAATGTTAAATTGGCGGCACTTCACGCACACCTTACACACACACTCACACACACACACACACACGAAGAACCATGGCTACGTCGCAGTCACGTGACAACCACAGGTCACGCGATCTGCAAGTGGCTGACTCTTTCAATTTTAACTCTTAATGTAGGCAGGATTTATCTCACCTGTAATTGTGTGAAATTCACTACCTTCTTTCTATGGATGAATCTTACGGGGTACATGCAACCTGCAATAGCAGGGATTGGAACAAAACTCAAGTAGGTATTGAAGATGCAACAAACGTTTGAGTTTTTCATGAAAATTTAAACGTCTGTAGACTGACAGTTTAATTTGCGACTTGATCCAAAACCGTCACAGATCATGGGAAAGCCATTTCGTAATCTTCAGGAGAGAGAGAGAGAGAGAGAGAAAGAAGGCACTCTGCGCCCGCAATATGTAAAGGTTACACAATATTTTCTGAGGTCATGTGACAATAGGAGATTAAAGAATATCTTTTACCAGTAAATTTTCCAAGACTGCATGAAGTCGAAAGAAGATTTTAAATGCATCTTTCCCACCCTCGGTCTCCAAGCGTTGTCCCTGCATGGCATAGATGTCATAATGACTGCCATGATTTAACCATTAAGAAAACAACAACAACAACAAACAAATAAATAAATAAATAAATAAATAAATAAATAAAGAATACAAGAGATAAGAGTGTGAACAAATGCATGCCGGTGCAATAATATGTTCAAACAAATAATGAAAATACACAATTATGTTAAATAATTACAAGAAATATCACTGTTCACATTTTTATTATATGAATGTTGACGTGTTGTTTCTTGATATAGTATTTTCTCCTCTTTCTCTCGTTGGCGCTCCGAGACAAGGCAGTGTACTTGGTACTAAACTTCTTTTCGCGTGTGTTTATGTCTTAAAGCACATACTGAAGTTGTTCTCCAGAAAAGAATATTCACAATGTAAATATATCATCAAAATATGCAGCATGTAAACATTAAAGTCGAATACATCGTCGTTAGCAATACATTAGGGTAAGATACATCCATGAAGCAAACAAAACTCGGGCATCCTGTCTCCAAGACCTTGAGGAGATGGCAAACAAAATCCTCCTTTTCCTCTCCTCCCTCCCCCTCCCCCCTCCCCCCTCCGGGATCCCCCTCCCCCCCCCCCCCCCGGGCTTCTCGGTTGAACCGTCGAAATCATACGAACTGTATTTCATTTTCGGAATTTCAAACTTTCGGAATAACGGACCTTAGTAATAAGGCCACATCAATGTTCGGATAAATTACCCCTTAATCATTTTCGGATGAACAAATAGCTAGATGTACGGAATTTGTGCGTTTTGAAATAACGAACTTCTATTTCATTTTGGGAACCTTCTGAATAGTGAACAGCACCCGTCGAGCCTTGTAAGGCGCCCTCTATCATAATCGATGACTGAACCGAATTTTAATATTTCCTTCTAACAGCATGGAAACCAGTTCGGTAAAAATTTTTATTTTAATATATTATTGGCTATAAAAGGAGTTACAATCAAGAAACGCTTGTTTGTAAATATGAGATGAAATGAAATAGCGAAAACAACGTAACATGTTTGCCTTTCTTGTCTAGATCGGCTTGAAATTGTTAGCTCTGGCATCTCAAGAAAGTTATGTTTTCATTGGCGTTTATATTTCTCTGCATGAAACTCTATTCGGAAAGCAGCTATGATCGGATATCATTAATTTTCATTTCATCATTTCATTTTTGTCCAAGTTATGGGAAAAAAACATTGCATGGAAACTTGGTTTTGTCACATGTTCACTATGGAAACATTTAAACAACATATATATATATATAAACAACGTATTTGATGACATATTAACGATAGGTCTGTTGTGGTAAAAGGGATAGGTGAGTATAGATTTAGTGGTGATCCAGATAAAAGGTATCTCTAAAGGATGAGGATAAGATATAAGAGTAATACTGTATCTCGTCAGAGTAATCTTGAAATAAAGCGGATTTTAGGGAAGAAATTGCCGATGGAAAGAGGTAAGAATATACGAACAAGCAAGATAATGTCTTCGTTAGTAAAGACCTCCTTACAAAACTTCTCATAGATAAGTTATGTTTGCAGTTTTATCGTTGGAGATGACCTTCCTATGATTGCAAAGCTTTGCTCAATTTTCTTTTTTTTTAGTTCTTGTTTTGTTTGTTTATGTAAGAGAATTTCGACACTATTTTCAAGTAGACTTCAGTGAAAAGAATAAAATAGAAAATACAAGTATACAAATTGCGAATGTGAGAGTTTTATTCAAGTGGAGTAACTAAAAAAATTAATTAGAATTGCAATATTGCACATGTTTTTACTCAACAGTAGTATAGATTTACGGTCATTACATGCAAATTAGATGAGTATATAGATGAGACTATAGCCTATAATAACGCTCATATCAGTTTGTATATCAATTTAGAATTTGTATGGGTAAAATACCAAAAGTCCTCCATTCATTCATCAGTGCTTGATTCATATGGTATACTAAAACTATAAAATGCGGAGAATGTCAGTTTTTGTCTTTTTGAACAATTCAAAAATGTCAGTAAAAAATCATATTGTATATATAGTCGAAATGGTTTGGGGAAATTATTAGGCAATGACCTCTCTGTTCTCTGTTATGTGTTATTGTATCACTATTGGTGATGTACCATTCTGTTTCTTTGAGTTTACTCAAGGAACAAATACCAACTTGAAATGGATTGAAATCCATTCAAATCGGGTGCTATTCGTTATTACGGAGGCTCGGTAATCACAAAATGAAATCAGATTCGTTAATCCGAAGATGAAAGGAAGGTGCGTACGAACGAACTTTCGGAATTACCAGCCTTAAATTCGTTTTCGGATTAAAGAACCTTCGAAATAACGAACCTTTGGAATAACGAATTTTCGGAATACCGAACCATGAAAAGCGAACCTTGGTAATAACGAGCCTTCAGAATAACGAATCTTATTTCATTTTCTTTTGAACGATCCTCCGGAATAACGAACCTTCGGAATGACAAACTTTAACCTTGAAATCAAGTATTAGGTAGATTGGACAACTATACTTATAGTATATACGTTCTGTTTTGCATTGATTTGTAACTTTACAATGAAGAACATAATGAGAGCTTAATAGCAATCAACGTATGCAAAGAGACTCCTCTGTAGAAATCGCTCATTCAACGCACGGGATCATTAATGCAATATTCTAGACTGTGATTGTATAACAAAACAATTTGACACCAATTTAGATTTCTCATGTTGTTTAGACTTACCTCGCGTCTAGTTCATTACACATTTAACTTGCTTAGTTTAGTAATTAAGTCTATTACAAGTCCAGGTGGACAATTCAGTCAATGTTGTTCTGAAGTTGAATAATCTGAATACGTTTCAGTTTCATACGAAATTAATCGAAAGTTTTCAGAGCCGCACTAAACGTTTTGTGGTCCAACGAGCTTTATCAGTAACACGCTGTCGCCTGCTTACTGAGAGATGGAAATAAAATGGTCAGACGAAAAAGGATGTGAAAGGCTAGCCTGGATAGAGAGTGAGAAGATAGAGAGATAAAGAAGGAACAAAGAGAAAGCAAACAGAATCTACGGGGGATACAGGAGAGTGAGATGGGGAGGGGAGGGAGAGAGGGAGGGTGGGGGTAAAGGTGGCGATTGAAGTGCTAGGTATGTTGTTCTGTCGTGTATATATTGACAGGTTGTACATCGAGGACTGATAAATATCACGTATACATTTTATATACTATAGTATGTTTATGCTGTATATGATTTCTGATTGAATCCATTCCCACAGTGGCGGATCCGGGGGGGGGGGGGGGGGGGGGGGGCGCACCGGGCGCGCACCCCCTTTTTATTTATTTGCGCCCCCTTTAATTTTGCAAAGGCGCCTCCCCTTTACGGAATTCCTGGATCCGCCCCTGTCCCATCAGATTTTGACATTTTCTCTTACTTTGCACAGTCCTCGTTTCAGTTATTTGAGACACTGGGCTAGACCAGGGAGGGTCAGCTCTCTCCCCCTGGGTTATCCTCTCTCACTAAAAGGCCTCCCTGGTTGAATTATCGCATGTCATAATACTTATCCAATTGCTGTCAAATTCAGCTCGCTATCATACTATTTCGTGTGCAGAAAAAACAAACAAACAAAAAACAAACAAACAAACTAGCAAAACATTACTTAGGAATTTCTTCAAGCAGCTATTGTCTAATTGTTTCTCCACTCCCCCGTCCTCAGCCCAGAAACCTTACATATTAGTATATCATAGTCTCCCTGCGATATTAGGATGAACAAGTACTGAACAAATTTTACATTGTTCTGTCATTATATCAGCTTCAGAAATACGTTTAGGTCCTACAGACACTTTTCGAAGTTTATATGGATAACTCATGCAAAGTTTTCATTTTTCTTTGGGGAGGGGGGTCTTCTAATTTGAGACCTACCTGTTAGCCTTTTCCAGAGAATAGGACTTAGAAATGTTGTAATCGTCAATACCGCTTTAAATATATTGATTATGTTATTGTCAGTGGCTGTTAATTCTGTGAAAAGAAAAAAAAATCCCCCATCAAAAACGCAAAAGTCATGCACAAAAAGGTGACGTGCAAGATCGTGTAAATATCCGATTAGATTGTAATGTGATACCGATGTTTATTCCACTGAAAATTAACGACTTGTAAATTGTTCTTATACAGTTCTGGGCCCCATTTCATAAAAGATGTTAGGATAGCAACTCTTGCTGGAATGACAACTTCCAATAGCAACAGCCAATCAGGAAGCTAGATTTTTGTCATTACTATGACAACTGCCATTCCATCCAGGGTTGCTATCATATCAACATTCTATGAAATGGGGCCCAGATGCATGCTTCATTGGGCCTTCATTGATTATTTCATACACTGCACCTTGATGAGATAATACTAGTATTGGAAATGAACTTTGTTCCCTACATTTTCTGCTCTGTCTGCCGATTCTTGCGTGACGATGTGTTCACACAAACGATCGATTACTTGCGCATGCGCCTTACCATTGACTGACGCTATCGTTCATCAACACTCGATTCCCATACGATATGATGCGATGCGATTGAACTGCTGAGCTGGCCTCGATGGTATTAGAAAAAAAAAGTGTGAGAAGATCTAGAGTGACGTCCGTCGTGAGCGAGGAGATATAGGACACGACGCTTTGACATGTCTCATTTTGGATGCACCTACCTAGCTAATTAAAAAGAAGACCCACGGGATCTGTAGTATTGTGACTAGAGATACAAAACACATGAGGCCGAAACCATTGTCAGTGAGCGGGGTGTGATGCTTCTGCTGAATGGAACCAACTGTCAGTCCTTTCCGTGGCTACTCGTATTCCTGCGGTGAGCTAAAGCTAGCAACGCTAGTCAACGGCCTACTGCTGGGTACGGAGTGATGCCTCAGCCGCTTGGCATAGATATCCGCAAAGTGACACATTGCATTTTAGAATTTCATCTGTGACAGTAATGTTTACGCATGCTTGGAATGAATATTATGTTTTTATGTTTTTTACAGTTTCTATCATGTTGTTTTTAAGCGCCTGTGTGATGTCTTCGTTCAATTTTGTTGAATTTATTGTGGAGTAAGCGAGGTCAATTTCAGTATGGCATCTCGTGGGAACGGCTACAGCGGCTATCACCACCAGCAGCAGTGGCAGCAGGCGTCGTCGGCAGCTTCGCGACGCCGGCGCTTGGGCCCGGCTACTCCCCAATATGTCGGCGGAAGCAGCAGCAGCGCGGCGATGCCTGTAGTAAGCTCCAGAACTCAACCACGACGGTATTATAACATTCCGCCTCACCTGTATCGAGGGAGGACCACATATGATTCAAGGGATCATTCATTCTCAGGGAACTACGTACCTCGTGGCAATTTTGCCACTGATTTTGCAACTTATGAAGACGATGTTATTGTCGAGGAAATCGAGGACAAAGATTGGGAGGAGTATGCAGCAGAGCCAGAGAGAGGCAGAACTAGTAGTAGAACTCTCCGACACAGCATCAGCTATGACTCGGACCTGTCTGGGAGTCCATCGAACTCCAGCATCAAAAGGGGCGCAGAAGATTGGCACTTATTGTTTGATACAGGAATGTCTCAACAAACAAATGAGTTTTCTGTGACAGCAATTTTACCCAAAGGACGAAGAGTAACGGTAAGTTTATCACTAGATCACGGATTATCAGATTATGATATCATGATACCGGGAATTGCATTTCAAGTTACTGTCGTTACTAATGTTTGTTCTCTAGATCAGATGGATATCAGTCATCAATAATCTTTGACATATTTTGCAGTGTGGAATGTTTTCTCATCCTCCAAATCTAGTGCTCATGTCTCTCTTCAGCAGCCAGGAAACCATGTGATGTAGAATCTATCAATAGCCGCCCATAATTCAACCACAAGACCGTCCAAAATTTGACCGCCTGCTACCTACATGTAAAACCTATGCTTTTGCGCCTGGTCGAACCTTGGCAGGGGAGGTACATGTATGTACATGTACATACATTGTATGAAACCTTGGTGCGGGTGCCAATACAGCAGAAGATGTCTTCCGTCTATTAATGTGAATCCCATCTTGTCTAAGATCTGAAGAAATTACAATTACACTGTAGCAGCGACAAATGCCTCTTCATGCTCAAACATGGAATATTTGCCTATAAAATTTGATATGACCGTATGTCCCCCCCCCCCCCCCCCAAAAAAAAAAATAAAAATTACAACGGGACCCTCTGCAATGATAACTTTAAAAATAGTGAATCAATCCATACAATTTCAGGGTATGAAACTATAACTCATTACCCACATCTTACAGAAACCCATATTTGATTTGCTTCAGTGGTCAAAGAGAAATGAGGAATTTGTAGAGCATGTCAGGAATCTCTTCCCTCCAAGTTCTGTCCATTGTGTTCACAGTCCAAGAGCATCCAAGTGCTAAATAAACTTGGAAGAATCAGACTCATGACATGCTTTACAACAAGCCACATTTCTCTGTGACTGTGTTTACAACCAAATTGAATGGGGTTTTCTGCAAAACAGAGCTAAGATGTTATATTTCAAGACCCTGAAGTAGCATTTAGACAGTTTAGTCATATTGGGAGTTATCAATGCAAAAATCTGATTGTAATTCTTAAATTGTAGACATACTGTATGGTGGCTTTGGGAGAAAGCAATTTCATTATCGCAACTCCTATCTATTGTACATGTATTCAGTCTTTTCACTGAGAAGGCCATGAACGCAACTCAGAAATGGACAGATTATTATCTTTTTAAAAATCATCTGTAATAGGAAAGAATGACACAAGTTCAAGATACAGAAGTCACATTGTAATACCCTGGTACAGTATAATTGTATCTGTATTCCTGCCAATAGTTAGTGAGGATTTTCTGTGGTACCTTCTACCAAGAAGATGATATGAAAAGGGGTTTGATAGGAACTGATTTGTCAAGATGATACATTGTAGTTTAAACTGCCATCCTTTGACTAAATTTTCGCGCTTGGCCAGGTAAGAAGAGTTTCGCGTTTTTTGCGTGTTTTTTTAATTTTGCGGTTTTTTAATTCTGCATTTTTTTAATTCCGCGGAATCAAGACACAAATCAGACTCAGAAGACTCAACCTTACCACTCTGGAAGTCAGAAGGAAGAGGGGCGACCTCATTCAAGCGTACCGCATCATAACACAGTTAGACAACATCGACCCAAATTCCATCTTCCAGAAAACAACATATCAAGGTACTCGAGGACATTCCCAGAAACTTGCAAAGACATGCCCTAGACTGGATGTAAGAAAACACTTCTACAGCCAACGAGTGGTAGACAGCTGGAATAAACTCCCAGAAGATGTCATCCAGTCACAGACACTCCTCACCTTCAAAATGAAATTGTCTAAATTGGGTTATCAATGGGCTAAAAAGCTCCCTAAACCCTGCCACACTTGCAATCTATCTACGTGAAGATGGAGGTATGGCACTTCAAGGTAAATTCAAAGTACAGGAACAAAGGGCAAGCAAAAATATTCATGATGTGCTTTTATTTTCATGCTAGTTTCTGGTTGCGCAAAAATGCGCAAAAATTTCACCAACGCGAAAATTTCCACTTTTACAGTATAGCAAAATCAGCCCGTCCTCAACGGTTAATCAGGTTTGGATTCTGCTCCTCCGTGCTTGTTAACACAAAACAATGTTAGTCATCTCACCTCATTAGCGCTATGACAAAAGGGCTGTTGGTGCTGTCTTGTTTATGACTGGCTTCCACAGGGAGAGGATGGCTTTATTATTAGGCCGAGAAGATGGACGTCTCTTCTATAAAGGGATGCACTGCGGTGTTTACATCACAAATGTAGCGAAGGGGAAATCAGAGCATGCCACTAATTAGAATCACTCTGGGTGATAGAGATTGAGGGGAACCAAATGTGATGATGTCTCAAACATGTTTAATGCCGAGCCATTTATGGATAGACATGGACATGTGCACATGTGTACAGCTGTATGGAGAGTAGGAAATGTGCTTAGAGAGAAATAGAGAGAGAGAGAGAGAGAGAGGGAGGGGAGATTATCTTGGAAGGTAAAGGATTGATACTGAGAGATAGGATCTGTAAAATTGACAAGATTAAGGACAGTTTAAACAGTGTCAGTAGGCAAAATTATATCGGTAGTGCTTTGTTACAGAAAAAGGAGAAAAAGATGATAATGATGCCTTTATCATTTAAAGTTTTTTTTTTTATTTACTGCAATATACATTTGTACTCTATAGAATCTGTTGTGCTACTTGAGATTGGGACTCAATTTCCTTCAACAATAACCGCCCCCCCCAAAAAAAAAAAGAGCTAATAAATCTATGTATTGATCCCATGCATACACTGTACTTCATGGTCCACAACTGCCAAGAGGATTACTCTATGGGGTTTTAGTTTTCTGCTGTTTCATATCAATATGTTACAACTACATGTATTATGAAAGTTTAAGCCATAAGATACTTTATTTAACACTATCATTGTTTGTTCTTTGCGTTGACCAATTGAAGATGCACTAGCTTCATAAATATGGAATATCAAACCAGGTGCAAGTGACTCAATTTGAAACCACAGACTGTGGGAACGAGAGATGCTTGATTTTTGCCCACCGCAATGGCTGAATTTTACATGCTGACAAGCTATAAAATCGCAAAGGTATAGCGTGTGTGTACAAAGAAAAAGTTGTTGTCAAGAATCCTGTATTGTTACAAAATTGCCACTCAGTGATTTTTGTGATCTTTATGTATCCTTTCATACCTTCAGAGCTCATTGATGTCTTTAAGTTACAGCATACTACAGATCTCTACAAACTATGTGTATCATGCACTCATAATTTGTAATGTTGACACAAAGTCAAGGGCAAGGTGAGTGCTGGATTCAACTCCATTTCTAAATGGTCGCCCGAAATGCTCGATATTGACGAAGTAGCGTCAGCAAAATACTGCCAGAGAGGCCTTCGGATTTGTCAAGTGCAAACATATCTGATCCGGACAGCATCAAACAGAAATTGTATTCATGAATTATTTCTCAGCAGCAATTGTGCGGACATTCAACCAGAACAAGTGGTTGGAGAGGAATATGCTTTTGTGTGTATGCTGTAGCAGGTTGTGTACATAGCTTGTGTGTGTGTGTGTGTATGTGTGTGTGTGTGTGTGTGTGTGTGTGTATATATATGTGTGTGTGTACATGTCTTTTTCATTTTTTTTTTCTTCTTTTGGGTAGGGGAGAAGAGGTAGAGTCATCAACATTGTGATGTGTAAAGTATGACAAGAGGAAATCACAGCCAGCCTGGTAAACCTGCATGGTCACTATTGCAGCATACTGTGCACTTTGCGTTTGGCCAAGTACAAAAAGTAGGACATGTTGTACATTTGTAATTGTAGTACATTTTACAACTGTCCAATGACTGTACAGCAAACCTTTTGGCAAGCCTTGGTATCTGTTCCTTTTTATGACATGAAAATTTATACCTGTAGATTGATGATGGCATTTTCAATTCAAAACTCTTTAATGATTTGTACAAGACAATGTTATTAAAAATATATGCTTTAATACGCTTCTCTAAACATCATTTTTGCTCTGTTGTCATGACACACACACACACACTCACAAATTGATGCATAAGGTTCATTTTTTTTTAGGTATTATGCAAAAAAAAAGAATATTTGTTGGCATGTTATGTACAAGGGAGACTTGTGAGATAATTATCATCACTTCATTGAATGCCCGTGATAGTCGGCACTAAAAATGGCACTGTTTCATACAAAACATGTGCATGGGACACCTTTAATTTCTTGTACTGCACACTAAGGCCAAGTAAAAAAAGAAAGTAGTTTCTCGTCCGGGTTTTTTGAGCAAGGCGATGAGGGAGGTCCTTACTATTTGATATCTTACTATTTTTTCAAGGATCGTCAAAATGAAAGTAATATGTGTTTCTCGTCCGGTAATTCTGAGAAAGGTAACGAGAGGGCTTTACAATTTCCTATATTCAATTTATGAAATGAAACATCACTCTGGTAGCTGTGTTATGAGACCAGGTCCCAAGTGTACGTCTTGCCTGCACTCTGTGCATTTTCAAACAAATAGATATATGTGCCATACTTGAAATGAAACTTCATGCATGCAGAAATACATTTGCTTTTTCTTTCCACTACAGATGTCGAGGGAAAATGACCATCTTAATACTGGTATTTAGTGTTGTAATGGCTTTTCTGATACCAGTGTACTTGCAATTCTGATGTATTGTGCTATTAATTGAAACAGGTATAAAACATGTCTTTCAACAAATGTACGACTGAAATAAATTCCATGATATTCAAAACACTAGCTTTATTTATTGGTGTTTGTTACTTTTTGTGTCCACACAGCTGGTATGTATATCTGCAGTTCTTCACAGTACAATTGTAGCACATTCAACTGGAAACTGGCTTGTACAATTGCAGATGGATGTCAAAATGATACTGATATGGCATTCTAGCATTAAACGTTTAAAGATGTTTCTTCATGTTCTAAAAAGACATTTGATAATCACTCATTATTTGGATGATGAATGATTGTATAACAGTACACACTACAGATGATACCACTCACGGCTGTGTCCGTGAATTTACATCGTGAAGAAAAGTATCCCGCAGAAATACGAGACAAACCAGGATCCGTGGAAAAGTTATTTATTTTGTAGATACACCCATTTAATAATTCTACATTTGCTGGAAAAGCGCATTCATTTTCTCTGCAAAATAGAATGTATCGCCGTGACAGACCAGGGGATGGGGACCCTGGACAGCTACAAAACACGCACACTTTGCCGATATACGGTGCGGCACGGCCACTGCACTGGCACCAGGGAGGTGTGGACCTCCCTGCTGGCACCGTACCTTCCGACACTGCACACACATGCACATAGTCACAATGACATGAAAATGTATACAAACTCGATACCGTACAATCCTCACAAGCATTTGTACAGTACAATTCATCCGCTTAAAATATCAGAAACGGGGAAAAATACGAACAACGCGCGAAATATGCGTGGAATAACAGCGATTGTTCGCAAAAATGTTGCCGCTATCGCGTTCACGACGTACCGAGTGCGCTGTACATCACAGCCCAGTAGGCCGGCCCGCCGCGCCGCCCATCCAACTACAGTGCAGTTCGACTGCTTTGTGGGTCATTCCTTCTTGCCGATCGGCCGAGCTCGCAGTGTGAAATGCATGCGTTATTACATACGCACTACACACAGAAGCTACAGCTGTACTACAGTCTACAGCTAAGTAGAGGACGCAAGGCGTAAAAATTAGAAATGAGACGTCACGATTGGTAGGTGAATTGTCGATCTTTTTTTTTTCGGCGGCCGAAAAAATAGTAAATATCAAAAAAGTCGATGCGGTAACTGAAAATCAATGCGGGCGGGGAGCGGGCTGGGACGAGAATTATGAATTTCTTGGTATTTTCAGCGCCATTTTGAAAATAGTAAATAGTAAAAAAATCGATGCGGCGGCCAAAATCGGTGCGCGCGAGGACGAGAAACTGGTTTCTTTTTTTACTTGGCCTAAACATAGGCCTACTGTAAAACGAGGAATGTTCGCTTGCATTTTAATTTCGTGAATTTGGAGAGACCCAAGATTCGCGAAATTATGCACTTGAAAGTTCTTGTCTACACTGTAAACATTGAATGCCAATGGCAATTCGCGAAATTTTCATGCCGCGAATATATCATGTCTTACAGCATGAGAGTTTCAAGTACCATGTGTATGTACCAACTACCATCAACTTCATGTTGTATAAAAGCCAGTCAAAACATGTTATTGTGATACATGGAGTGTGTGACATATTCCATTTGCTGTACACTAGAAATGTATGCACAGTACATTATATGGGTATTCAGGTATTCTGTTTGTACATGTATTTAGGGAATACTGGAAGTGCACCTGAAATTAGGACAGAATGCTCTCTTGGTGTGCCTTATTTAGGTTACCACTTCCGAAGAGTTGCAGAAATGCTGAAATGTCCAGAGTGTGTGGTATTTAACATTAGGTCTATGCAATCAAGCTACAGCAGATATAATTTTTACTCAGCTTTGCCTCATTAGCATTAATTGAACCAGTGGGACATGCCACTCCACCAGCTCAGACACAGTGATGGACTGTGTGTATAGAAAACAACCTGTCATGAGGCTGAGCAATTCAAGATTAAAATGTGGGTTAGGTGTACAATGTACATCATGTGCCTACAATGCACCTACTGTATTGCACATGAAGCAATTAATTTAGAAGTTGTAGTTCAAAAGGTAGTGTGCAAGTACATGTATGTAGGTCGTACAACCAGCTTGTACAGCTGATTTGTCTTTCATAGTGATGCTGTAGAAATTAACCCAATTACAGCGGCTGTAATAAATAATATACTGTACAATTACAGATGATGAGGTAATAGCCATGTTGTGTTGTCAAAAGGGATGCATTGTTTGCCACAAGAAATGTATACATTTTGTAGCATATTTACAATTGTGTGCTCGATCCTGCTTAGGGACAGCAATTGATCACATGAGAGAAACCAGCTACAAATTACAATGGCATAGTATTTCTATGCTTTGTTTATTATCTTTTATGGAAGTCCTCTTCTCAACGATTTAGTATTGAAATCAACACTTGTAAGGAACATATTGTACATTATACTTCTGTGCAGTATTGTATATTTCTATGGAATGTACAATGCTGAAATAGTATCATTTGCTGAATATTGACATGGATTCAATATGGGGGAGGATGGGGAGGGGCTGGATGGAGCTCTGACTTTTTGTCTTTTTGTTTCAACCACCATGTGAGATCATGAATCAGATGAAATGGAATTTTGGCCTTGATATATAAAATAATATCCTTGTTTTAAATACAGTAACCTGCATTTGTGTGAAAAGCATTCTGTAGGCCTACATACAGAGGATATGTTTCAAAGTTTACTTGAGTGTTTTTCTCAAACTGTACATTATGCACACATATGAAATGAATCTCACTCTGACAATGTAATAGCTGGTAGAAACTGAAATGTTATACCAGGGAGGTAGAAACCTCCCTGGTTTCATTATGTTTTTTTTTTTTTGTTTTTGTACTTGGACATGTACAATGATTTCCTCCGACATTGTTCCACATCCTATGATTACCAACAGAATCTGAGCCTAATGAAGCAAGTCATTTTGTTGGCCAGCACAGTGAGAAAACCAGAATATTGCACTTACCATCCATGTACAACTTACAATGTTCATAGTACAATAGCATTGATATGATGTACACCATAGGTGCATCCCCGTCAGTTGCCTTTGTATGAAACGAGATTCTTTTTATTGTACATGTCTAGCTTTAATACCACATTGGGTAAGGTCAAATGATTAACAATTTGAATTTACAGATATTCCAGAAACCAGAAATCTGAAATGTAGAAAGAATGTTGATGTTGGAGTGTGCATGACATGAAGGTACAGTTAATTATTTGTGATGACAGAGTGCAAAGATTGCAGAAGAGATAAGAGCTGCCGTACATGGTATCACTTGTGAAGTGTGCACTTTGGTGAAAGCGTGGACCTTACCGCAAAAGTATAGCAAATGCAGAAATGGTTGGGAATGGAGTAAGGGGAAAAAAAATTGTTGAAACTCCCTTGTAGGGCTCAGGGGTCATGCAGGGCTGACTGTGCAGGTATGCAGGAACCATTCCTGTCCAGATCAAATGTCAAATTATGTCAGCACCGAAAAACAACCCCATCTACCAGTTTTCTGCCCGAGCCTGTTGACAGCTCACATCTACACAATTGTACAGTACTACCGGTACTACTACTACTATACAGTACCACCTCAGGAATACAATCCTACAGTGTACCAGAATGGGATAATATATATACATGTATGTCATAAGAACATAATTTGTTGTCTTCTGTATTCATGAGTTATGCATGGAATAAGAAGAAGAAAAAAAGAAGATGTCAACTCATTTAAGCATTTTCATTGTGTAGATTGTTCTGTTGTGTACATGTACAATTGTAGGTCTGATAGAAGACTTCTTTAATATGTGTATATTGTGAATAATCGCTACAAGGATGACAAGGTGCAGCATTATAGGCCTAGATACAACTGTATGTCACACATTGAATTCACTTTCTCAGCATTGACCGCACAGTGCCAGTGTCATACTAGTATTGCATGCATACATTCACCCTCTTCAATTTTAGGAAAGTTATATGTTGTGCAGACAAAGAAAATTCTGCGCAAGGAATGCTGTCCTTTAGGCCTTTTTAGTCTTTTTTTTTTTTTTTTGCTGAAACTATAGCTCATGTACATAAATGCAATATATTGAAACCAAAAAGTTTGTCCTCAAGTAAACATTTTAAAGGTAAAACATAATTCTGGTAAGGGTTTGAGAACCCGTCTTGCACATTTCATATTTGCTTGCAATATGTAGTAAGGGTCTACCAGTCACTTACCTGGCTGATGCGATTTGCCAGGATGATGGGTAATTTTGGGGTATTTTGAGATTAAAAGTACATCTATAGAATGATAAAAGTCGGCATACTGACTTTTATTTCATGGAGGATCCAGGCTGACTCAGACTTGGGAACAACTCGGCCCTATTTCATACAATTTACCTGCAGTTCGTGATCGCCATGAGATATAGGCGCACATTCAGTTTGTGGTGTGCCAAAGGGGTTCTTTTTTAGAACCTCTTAGATGTGCGCGTTGTGTCAACTTGGCCCCTGACTGCTACCAGCCAGAACGTGAAGCGCTCCCATCGTACAACTGTACAATCCAGAGGGACAACTCGGCCCCGCCGTAAGAGCGAGGCCGAGTTCGCCCCGAGTCCGATGGTGCAAAAGGTTGGTCATTGGAAATCAGGTGTCTGATATACTGCCAGTCCAATTATTCCACAAAGGGAATGGGATGTGATGTGTAGAACAGGTAATATTCTTATATGGTTTATTTGAACAGCTGTTTAGTAGTACCACTACCAGGATACATGTGATTCTGTGTATTCAGTCCCATTGCAGAGAGATGCACGGTGTAAATGATAATGGAGTTCTCATTTTGTGATCTTTAATTTGCCAGGGGAAAACAACATTTTTTTCCCATATGCATTGCAGCAGAGCCAATGTTCTGCATGTAAGTTCAAATATGAATTCTCACAGGATGGAAATTATAATTGTTGGCGTATGTGGTTGCATCATTGCAATGACAGTAGTTACAGATTTCTGTTGATGAAGGACAAACACCAAAAAAACAAAAAACCTTGCCATGATTGTTTTAAAAGTAAAACATTGCCTTTTTTTATTTTCAAGTGTCTGTACCATTTCAGTGAATCATTGTGCAATTAATGTCTGAGGCCAGTGATGAATGTACAGTGTAGAGTGTCAGTAGTCGTTGCCAAGAACATGGTTGTCAAGCTATACACCAAAGTTGATTTCACAAGGGTGATTAGCAGGGGTGTTCCCAGGGTCATTAGAGTTCAGACAAGTTAGTAAGTAGATTTAATCCTCAGCTTCCCACACTGTCTGGTTGTCAGGTATCAATACCCGTGTAATGCGCAAGCAAATTTACAATGAACCATTGTGGTTTATCATTTGTGCACTCACTGTAATATAGTCCACAGAATTCCATATTGCATTAGATATCTGATTTTGCAGGAGGGCAATTCCGCGGTTAGTAACGTTACATTTGAACAAATTTAGATATTTGTTTTTACTACTAAATTACCATTTATTCATTTCAAGCCAAAATTATGTCAAAAACATGTTCATCATTCCCAGGTTTATGAAACAGAAAAGAATGAATACAATCCAAGAAATAATAGCATTGCTATGGCAACTTAAAGGGCTGGTTAGTGACGTTACGAAAAAAGGACATGACAAAAAAATCAATGTCTTGTAACGAAAAGTGTGCAAAAATTCAAGTTACTTCAAACAAAGTGTTGCATTTATTTCAATTATTGAATCATGACAAATGTTCACACAATGTTTTTTAGCAGTGCAACCAATAATTTCTTAGCTAGACCCCCAAAAGCACGGTTAGTAACGTTACGGTTAGTAACGTTACGGTTAGTAACGTTACATTTGTCCGGAGTAATTCCGCAGGTCATTTCACCCTTTTGTAATTGACAAAATGTCACATGACTTCTGGAGTATTTAAATGTATTTATCTTTTACCCTTTAGCAAAACTTTGAGGAAAAAATTTCAAAGGAACCCACTGTAATTTGCATTTAAGTGAATTTCAGCATCCCCAGTCCCACATGTACATTTTAAATGATGGTTTTAGATCTCGCGAAATCAATCAAGACGAAAGATAAAATCTACTGAATTTGAAAGACCTTAATGATTGGTGAACATCCATGACATTAGTTGATACCTAGATTAAAGAGTAAGATAAAGAGGCACATTTCTTTTATCCATGTCATGTCCACCTAACTGCGGAATTGCCCAGGAGGCATTCTGAGAACTTAAAGGGATAGTGTAAATTCTTGTAGTTTTGGCTGAGGAGAGGATTGAGCTTTTTTGCAAGATACTAAGAAACCACTTTATGAAATGATAAAGAGCACACAATTTCTATTTGAGGAATTCAAAGTTTATTCTATGAAAATCAGTTTTGAAATGGCTGAAATATCCAAAAACAAAGTAAAACAGGGGATCCTAATGAAAGGTTGGTCCCACTTTTCATTGGGGTCGCTTCGTTTTGGATATCTCAGCCATTTGAAAACCTATTTTTATTGAATAAACTTTGAATTCCTATTAGAATTATATGCTCTTTCATATTTCATAAGGTTTCTCATTATCTTCAAAAAAAAAAAAAAAAATCATCATCAAAAACCATTGGAAACCCAAAGCCCCACCTCAACTGAAACTGTTCCGTCCCTTTAAATATGTCTGTCATGTCCAGATAACAGAATAGAACAATCTCTGTGATTCAGGACTTAAATTTGCCAATTGAAATGCATGCAACACGCATGATTCTCCCTGATTGCTCTTTGGAATCTCCCTGATATCAGTGGATGAATGTTGGCAGTCCTGTTCTAAAGGCCCTTCTTACCTCATGTAGAACAAATACGATATTTCAATGTTTCTTCATAGATGCTGTTTGCTTTTTATAATGCAACTATTCTGAGGCTTTTCATTCATGTGCTATTATTTGACAGGAGAAATAAACATTCTGAAACTGTACCAGTACTGAAATATCGATAAAGCATAACAAGGCGCAGTGCACTGTTCAGCACATGACAATGTCCAACTTAGAACAGCTCAGCATAATGACAAGCCCATGAGGTCAATGTACTTTCCATGTGCAGCTGTCATGTACAATGTTTGTACAGAACCACCACTCTAAGCTTTTGTCCCCTACAAGTGTACAATATTGTACTAACAGCTCCTCATGTACAAATGTATGATCCTGCTGCTCTGTAGTCATAGAAATCAAATGAAGTAAAATCTCTACAGAAAAAAAAAAGTTCATATCATTTTGAAGAGCGGTTGGCATTTGGAGCGTCATAACTTAGTCTACAGTGTTCTCCAGGGTGCGTACTGGTACAGTATACAAATGTCCCTAAACAAAAGACAAAAAAAAAAAAAAAATGTGAAGGCAAGCCCATTTGTGTTGTGTAGCAAGGGCAGTAAGAGCTGGCAGTTCTCATGTACAGTGTAGAGAAAGCCAAATCAGTTTTCGATTGTGTGATTGAAAACATAATGGATTGGGATGAATCACTCGAAAAGCCCCCCATAATGATGATGCATACAGGGGGGTTGAATTGAATGATAGGAACTGAATGATTTTATCCTCGCTTGATTAATGGCTGCATCTTCACCAGGTGTCTAGCCATGTGCAGCATCAAACATACCCCACAGTGATGTTTTCTGATTACACTGTATAATGTATAGACTTAAAGCTAGTCTAACATACGAGACCCTTCTGCATACTGTGTGTAATGCTCTTAAACACATTGTATTTCTTGTAACAATGGAGTCTGTAGCATGTTCTCTTGCTTTTTATTGCAGTGTGGTCATGCCCTGTTTTTACTTCTTTGATTCTGATGAGATCTGTCCAAGGGGCATATCATGATATAGGCCTACTGTCTTATCTCAATCTCTGTAGATCTTTTTTTTTTTAATGATAGTGGTCCTTGAAACATTCTTAGGCATCATTTTATTTAAATTCCACTGTGTTTCAGTTTACTCATCATTAATTTAGTAGTATTGTATGTACCTTGGAGATACTGAAATTTTGAACTTTATTAAAGGCAATACAATTTCTCTTTGATGTGTGCAAAAAAAATTAATATGGGAGAATTGATTGGCAGTTGTTTATATCCATCGAGTAGTATTTCATAATATGTTTCGATTAGCAGCTTGTACATAGTACATTTCATGGCCAAGCTTTGGAGTGAATCAATCTAGGATAAAATGGCAACCATTTCTTAAAACATGATTCCTGTCTATTGCTGAGGTGAAATTTGTGGATAGTTAGTAGAAGTTGTAGTGCAAGAGTAGAGAAACCTACATGCTATTCTTCCATTGTGATTGGCATTCTGATGTAAAGCAATCTCAGTTTTTCAAAGAGAAAGAAGATGGCATTTGGTATGCAGAGAATATTTCCAGAATTTCAGTTCAGACTAACATTTGTGTTGATAGTGAAATGCATTCTTCTCATATATAGTGTGCATGGTGTGCATGTGGACAAAATAATGAATACTGTACATGCCATATACATTTGTATTTAGCAAGTCTAATATTTCCCAAATTGAGACAAATTACATCTACAATTTCGCGAATGTTTAGATTTACTAAATTATGGAGTACAGTTCTGAACCTGTGGGGAAATGTACACATGCACATTTCATTCACATCTGGATCATAGGTACAGTACTCTCCGCATAATCGGGTGGGCTCGGGCAGAGCGTTTCTTACCCGACTATTAGGCGGAGTACTCAGTTAACAGAAGAACACGTATCATTCACATTGACACACACAATGTGCATGTACATGCATTGTACACTATACCAAACACCTATGGTACACTGTATGCTTAACACGCGCTTGCACGGCACATTATATGTACCTTACACTTGCTCAGTCACGGGCAATAATTTATACTCTTTTTTTATGGACAAATATGTAGTTATTGTAGTTTGACTATAGACTCCATGCTAACACGCATGTGTTTTCCGAAACGAACATGTCTCTTTGCGTGCGCTAGTTATGTAGAACATTGGGCTACTTTTCGAGAAGTGACTGGGGAAAAGTAAATTATGGAGCTGGTGCATGGCCTGATTTTTGTTGTAAACTTCTTGTATGGTGAGTGTTGTTGCGGAGCAAGGGAGGAGCGCAAGTGTGTTCAACTCATGTCTGTCTATGTAATCGTGAGTGCCAGCTACATGTGTGATGTTCGTTTACGTGTGGCAAGTCAGTACGTGTACATGTGTTTTCATGTTTAATCACTCCCCAAATGATCGGTCTTCTTTGCAAATTAAGCAGAAAATGCGATTAGCCATGGAAAATTTGACATTCATGATTTCTTAAAGTGATATGTCAGCGATAAAATGTGGGTAAAAATTAGATTAGAAGAAAATTATTTACCCATTTATGCGGAGACGCAACCCGATTATCAGGTAATTATAATTTGCATTGGAAGTGATCGATTGTGACATTACTGCCCAGTTACATGTAAATGGAGTACCCGTTTAAGCAATACCCGATTACACGGAGGGTACTGTAATATGCTCGCATGTTGTTACACACCATAAGCAACTTGTTAGTTCCTAGTCTGTGACAAAGTATTTTGAAAATGAGGCTGGCCAGTTAAAATCTGTCTCACCTTGTTTTTGCACACAAGGTGTGTTTGTTTTGTACTGTTTTCTGCATCACACCTTGTCACCTGGCAGTCCAGAGATGGTCTGGTCAGTCAGTCAGTCGGTCATGAGTGGTCAAACATTTCACATTCCTTCACCTCTCTGGAGGGCAGGTGAGCTGTCTGCTGATGGTAGACTGATAAGATACCAACTCATCTTCTCTTAGATTGCTTCCTTTGTGCAGTCATGCATGCAGTTTGAGATGATGCAATGGCTGTTAGACACCTGTTGTTACCACTAGCAACCATCTTAGACGTACAATATGTGGTACATATAAACAAGCAGTTGAGGGATGTAAAACAAAACTTGCATTACATTGTGTGTGTGTGTGTTTTTTGTTTTTTGTTTCTGTTTTTTGGTTGTTGTTTTTTTTTACCGTAGCAGGTCCAGATCATGCTGCCAAAAAAAAAATGGTTTTTATTCTACAGCTTTGCATATAAAGTTATAAGGAATGTACTTGGAATATACATACCATTTATAGTAAATTTCACATTTTACATGTACTTGAATGATGTAGGCATTTCTACACACCAGTCAATTTGTGATGCAATTTTTCCAACCTGGGAAAAAGAGGCACAAAAACTCTTGTCTAATTTCCCATCAGTCACGTCAATGTCTGTAATATGTAATGACAACTGACGTTTTATTGCCACCCAATTATGCCTGCCCCATTTCTAGAGGGTTTAATTTCTGACGTGTATTGAATCTGAAGTGAGTGGAATTAATTGTGTAATACTGTAATGACAGGCAAATAAACTTGTCCAGGGTTTTCATTGTGCGGTCTAATGGAACAGGTGACTCATTCACCATCCACCTAGAGAACAGCAGAATTTACTGTGTACAGAGCATTGTAGTATTATAATATGCTATTATTATTATTCCAGTTGATGGGCTTGTTGTGCGTATAAGTACTTACATTCCATTTCGTAGTTCAGTCCCAAATTAGGTGTCTTGCATGATGGACTGAGACTGGTTAAAACGTAAACCAAGAATGGGTAATAAATTTGCAATTTATGCCTTTCAATACACAGTTCTGTATCTACTTTCAAAGCCCCACTACACGTATTTCATCAATGAAATGTGGTGCAGTTTGATGTGAACATGTGTCATATTTCTGAACATTTTCTTCTTTCAATATGTTTTGCTCTGTGTTTTGCTCTGTGCTGAGAAGTCTGGTTGCATTCAGGTGGTGTTGCCGAGGTTTAAAACCATTATCAATTCAAACATATTTTAACCTAAAATTGGAAAAATCAAAAGGGGGGGGGGGTGGTGCTATCTCTTCATCTTCATGATCTCTTTTATTTGTTAGTATTTTTCATGAGTTTAACAGGATGTCAAACTACAAAGTAATATATTTCTGCCACAGTAATCTCCTGGAGCTGGTTTGCACAATTCATCATTAATATTGAATATCGATACTAAAGTATGACTTCTTCAGAGATATGTGTACTGTACGCATGCATAGATGCCATATATTTTGCAGGGCCTTTATTGTCATGAATTTTGTGAAATTAACAACACAAAAAAAAATTAACTTTGATCTCAACATGAATGTGATGTACACGCGTATATTTCTCTGTCATTACTGTATTCCATGATTGCAAAGTCAACCACTTGCAAAATTATTGGGAGGTTGTGATTTGTGACAAATTAGACTCACTGCAATGCCATAAAATCATCATATTACAATTGTACATACAGACTGTACCTATGGATGCATTGTATCTCTCTGACATTCCCAAAAATATACTGTACGTACACAAGTTCTACTACAGGTGAGGTGACTGACTGTATGACATGCTATGATATTCTGTGGCTTTCCATACAGTTATTTGCTATATCACCCTATGATCACTCAGTATGTGACTTTTAATGTCTAGGCATTCTGTCTTCTGTTAGTTACAGTATATAGGTCTGTATTGATTTCTGCAGGCAATAATTTGTGATGTATGCACAGTGTGTATATCCATATATAGCATATGGGAGCAAAGTATCTGGGGGTGTGTGATGAGAAAACTCGTGGAGTGTTACACTATTGACTCTTCAGCCTTGATTAACGCTGAGTGAAGTCGTGTGTATAATATTATGTACACTGTCGTGACATCAATAGCTCTACACAACCTGAACAACCCTTGTAGAGGTAGTATCCCTGGTAAGAGTACATACCTGCCTGTCAGTATCTGAAAATTTGTATCTAGAGAGCTATTGCATACTGTGTAATCAGTGAAAACGTGAAAGGAGAATTTTGGCGCAGAGAAGGCTTGAATGTGACCAAGGAAAAAATGCTCACAATGGGTTGTCAAATTGTATTGGATGATGATCATCATCAGGATGTGAACAAATCAAAGTGCCCTGGGAATTTGTTTTCCAAGTATTCCTTGTAGTGGGTGAATGTGTTTATAAAGAGGAATACTAAACTATGTTTTTTATCAGTAAAGAAACATTATATTCCAAACCACAGGTGGTCACTGAAGCAGTACTTCATAATGGACTACGATATGGACACTACGATGTGCAGGTTTCACCCAAACATATTGAAGGTCTCAGTTTGACACATTGAAGATTGTAGTGTGAGAATTTAAGGCCTCTGATTCCTTCATCATATAAGTTATCATTATCATAGTTATAACTGTTGTCACCTTGTTGGTAAGGTGCAGACAAATCAAAGAATTATTGCAACTTACATCCCATACTGACTATATCCATGGGTGCCTTGATGGGTTTGTGGAAGTGAGTGAACTCATTTGAATTTCAGCTGAATGGTTCCTTTAAGTTTCTTTTCACCATGCACCCACAGCGTTTTTATTTTGTGTTTGTTCTTCTTTCTTTCTTTCTTAGCTTTAACAATAATGGAGACATTGGTCAGAATGACACGGAAGAGTTCCCTTGCGTGCATTCACACACTTATTATGGAGCCACAAACTTGCACGTCATTACTCCGGTTTCTCAACCTGTACTGTAGAGACATGGGCAGAGAACTGGTGCGTGTATGGTGTATTGTTAGCAGTCGTCAGAGTTATATGCACTCTTCCAGGCTTTAACCCATCATCTACACAATGAGCATTTTGTTGTTGTTCTTTGGTTTAATGGTAAGGTCTACGGGGTGAGATATGGGTTCAAATTAGTTTCCCTTGGTTTCTCATGATATATCTCTTTGTGACAGCAAGGAATGACGATGTATGCTGTTCCCTCTTCAAGAGGCAGGCTTATTCGGTAGACTACTTTGTAGTACACAGCCAAATGTTGTAGTCTTTTTAATTCCGTATTAAATGTTGTCCGTGGCAACCCACTAGTAACCTTGCCGGATATAGCATCCACCATGTAGCTGCATTCAGTATTATGCAACATTGCACTGAATTCAAACAATAGAATGCTAGTGGTGTGCAATGTGTGAGCAGGGGGAGCCTACTGTCAAGGGCTGTCAAAATGGCAAACCCAAACATATAGTTTCTTTTTCTATGCAATTGCAAAGTACAGTTGTGGCTGGTCTATCGTGTAATCCTGCTTGCTTTTATTGAAGTACAATACTGTGAGTACATTTTGTGAGACAGAAAATTTTAGTCTACTCTTTGCATCCCATTTCATTCAACAGTACTCATAAAAACCATTTCAGCGTACAATGTACCACTGTTTCAGTTTTGCTGATAGCATCAGTCGACAACTGACGAGTTTCAAGTATTGTAGTCTGTTGCTGTCATGTTTTGTTTGAAACTGCCATTGCTGCAACTTACAATAACTGTGAATCTCTTTGGGGGGGGGGGGGGGAAGAAGCAGGAGATGTCTCGACGATCTTTTGCCAGTGTGACCATCAATGGCTAGTGTCTCATCTGGGAGAGGAGAGGTCTGGATGGTCTTTACAGGCAATAAGCCAGTTTGCAGCTCCACTTTGCGCATGAGCAGAAGAAAGGTCATTCGTATCAACATCTTGTTGGTTTTTTTAATTCACTGGGATAAGCATCTGTGATGTAATGATTATTCATGTAATCTTTATAAATGCTGCTTGCCAGCACATCCACCTGACTGCAAAAGTGGTATTTGGCAATATCAATAGAAAGAGATTGTTAATACATCCAATGCAAAATAATGAAACGGATGCTTTCCCAGGTGCTAATTGACAGCTCATTCTAGTCATCTGGTCTACGCAAGTTCATTCTTTTGTTGGACAGGTTCAATGAATTCCATAATATTTGTTACTTTAAGTTTACGCATTATGTCACTAGAAAATGACTGAAGTGCCCCTAACCGACTGAAAAAAAAAACCCCAATGGTCATTCGGACCAATGTGCCCATGAGTTAACTCTGAACTGGCTTATTATAATCTTGCAATTTTTATTTTCATTGTAATTATTGTATCTGTACAGAGTTTATGTACATCCTGTCAAGCATAGTGCGTATTATTAGGGTCATGTGATGAGAGGAAATACCGAGTACTACTTGTTGTGTATTTTCTTCATGGATTTTTTTTTTAAGGTAATGCATTGGGATTGAATCATACAATACTGTAAGTTGTCAGCTATGACAAGACGAAGGGCATGGCTGAGCTTTGACTGGACATGGACAGTTGTATTGCTGCACTTGTATCTTCAGCTGCAGCCTGGCTATAGTATTTGTTTAATAGGAGAGCTTATCTTGAAAGCAGAGTAGGGCTTCACATTATTTACTTCTGGCCAAGAAAGTGCTTTGCTAAAACATTAGCGGTGGGTAAACATTGCTCAGTGCTGCATTTTAATCCCCCCTCCCCCTTCTCTCTTTTAATACTGGACCAGCATTTCCCCCCAAAATAGAGCAGCTTTTGTCATTGGGCATCAAAAGATCTCTGATTGTAGCAATATTTCTGGCTTGGGTTTTCTATGCTCCCACTTCAAGAAACGCAGTCGTCTGCAGTAGAGTGTGGCCGGGCCTGGGGTTGTCTCTTTTGTACTGCAGAGTGCAGACTCGCCCAATATAGCCTGATATAAAATGGGAGTCTCTGAAAGTAGTACGTACATTGTAGGCTATTAGACGACGACGGCATGATGGATCGAGTTTATAGTGAAAGTAGTAGGCTAGGGAGCAAGCCTTGAGCGTGCCCATAATATCTGGCTGCCCTGAAATTGGTAAATAAACCAAAATAGCCAAAAAAGGGCACGAGACAAAAAAGTGAAACAAATCAAAACAAAACGACAGAAGCTTGCTAGTGAATGTCTGAATGTATGTGGGAAGAAGTGAATAATTGGACCTGCAGTGAATGTGACACCTCTGATGTATAGCCTGCATTCAAACCTTCTTTTTTTTTCTCTCTCTCTCTCCCTCCCTCTCTCTTTCTCTTTTAGAGCAGAGTTTGGGATCAATAAGCCATAAGGGTAATGATGTGTAAACTGTAGAATATCTGTGATAGTGAATATGATATTTTCCACGATTGTAGAAATGATAACAGTGAAAAAAATGACATAATGACATCCATGATAGTGTGATGATAGTGATAACAGTTATAAAGATATTGATAATGTTGATGATTACAGTTTGCGCTTATACATTTTGTTAAGATGAATAGGATCTCAACAGGAAAATGTAAGTTACCATGCCAGGATTGTCATGCTAGAGTAGCTTGTCCTTGATTCCCCTAGGCATTTAATGTGAAGACGCGCATCAATTGTACTAAGGTGTGCTTGTTAATTGATTAAGTGAGCTCTTGCTTTCTGGAGGCTATACTGTTTGCCACCAGAATGTGTCTGAATCGAGGTCAGCCCATGTTGCGGCTTGTTTTGATTCGGGGAGAGTTGTTTCTCGTGTCATTGATGATATAAGAGAATGTTTTCAACGTTTGATAGTTGAAAGTTATAGTGACGCAGAAGATAATAACTCTCTTAAATGAAGACAAAGGCAGTTGAGTGCAAAAGTGCAGTTGAAGAATATCTTGGGAAATCATTGCTCAAGCGGTTTCATTTTTTGAAATGCACATATGCTTGAAAAGAGAAAGTAAATATTTTGGCAGGTTGATTGTGATTTATAATATAATTTTTGCCATTTTTCACACATTGTTTCAGAGTAAACATGGATAATAACGGTTAACGACATGTACGTCCTGCCAATAAGCAATTTCACGTGTGTGTCCACAAGTGTCCACTTTAGTAATTACCACTTTTGTGACCCAAAATTTGTCATGTTCTGATTTTTTTGCTGCTCCACAACAGTGAATTTTATTCAAAGGCAGTTGAGTCCAAAAAGGCACCTTGGCCGAATAAGACCGAAAAGAGAGGACGGTTCTTAATAGTCAGTGACAATGCGCAACTACATGAGTACGCAATCGTTATTGTCCAGACATCTGAATGTAACTCATCAAGATGCGCATAATCAGGTGGTGGTGACGGTGATGATGGATCAAAGAAAGACCTGCATTCGCACTTCATATGTGTTGTAGGTCCACGTTCATACCGAGTAATATAAAGTTGTACTATGGAGCTACAAGCTCCGTGGCTATACAGAAGATGCAGAAAAGCAAGTCATTTTCACAGATGACAGCAAAATGGGTCTGTACCTTGAAACTAAGGAGCAGTCGAAGCAGTGTATCTAAAAGTGGACAATTGGGATAAAACTGCTGTTTTCTTCTTCTTTTTTTGTCACAAGGGAGAATCCTTGATTCCTTGTTCGCCAGCCGAGAATGAGCATTGGCCATTCTTACTCACCTTGCCTCCCATCTCTAAGCAGCTTAGTTTCGCGTGAGATTCTTTGGGTTTCCGCATTTTCCCACCAAAGAGCGAGAGAAGGGATGAAAGAGAGAGAAAGGAATATATGCGGCTTCCCTCAGTTTGTGAAAGAAGAACAAAACTGGGTCTCACCCGGTAAACAAGATTTCATATAGCAAGCAGTGTTGGTGTGCTGCAACATCCAAATCAGTGATAATCACTCAACCCTGATCCAGAGAAATACTACCAAACTTGTATCATTTGCCCAGAGGAGTACTGCATTGGTATTCTGCTACAGTGTATCCTTCAACAGCTACAGTTGTACATGTAGACTTACATTTGAGTTCTCGGTTTTTCCAGTGTACCTGGAATACCTGAAATACAACAAATATGGTTTTTCACATGATTTTTCAGTCAATATACAGTATGACTTTGATATGGCTTTTTTTTTCTGATACAAAATTGTAAATTCTGAAAAAAAGTATGTATCATACATATCATATCCAAAACATTGGTAATTAATTCCTTTGAATTAAGTTCAAGTGTTAAGATAAAACCTTTGATTTTCCCTGTTTGCATTCAACTTATTGAGAATTAATTTTGATCCATTTACAGTTTACTATGGTCATGTGACCATAATACAGCATTGAGATTTAATTATAAATATTTTATTGATTAGATTAAATTCCCTCTGTGATGCCACAAATTTAAAGATTATTTTATTCATTTGTGTTTAAGGGTCTTTTATCTGTTTGAATACTTGTCTAAGTTTGCTCAGTCATTTGATATAAATGCTCTTGATTTTATTTTTTTACCAGTACTATCTAACACAAGTTTCTGTCACCAGATACAACCAATTATTCCTTTAAAGTAGCAGTGGTGGTGACAACATGTTACAACTGAAAGGGTGAAAAGACCTTAGAGAATTCTTTGAGTAACTTGAACTATGCCAGCACCAGGAAAGCCTATGGTAATTGTGCAGTCATTAGGGAGTGTTTGATTCAGATCAATCCATCAATGTCTGCTACAAAGCTTTAGAAAGTTATGCTCTTCTTGCTTTTTGTTCCTTGATGGGGTGCCCACCCCAAATCCCATTGTGAAGCATTTAAATGCTTGCCGTTCCTCAGTGTTTAGTCACGTCCTACACAAAAAGTGGGTGGTATGTTGGTGCACTTGTATGAATTCATTCACAGAATTAGTGAAATTCCGCACCATTTGTTTCAGCGGATAGGGTACTTGAATCCACATTACTCGCTTTCAGGGGGGCAGGGAAGTGAATGTCCGGTACAAGGAAACGTGTGAGATTTTGGAGAAAATTGGGAGTATTAAAGTGCGCTGATCCTTCCTCATTCTTGTCACGGACACATTCATCTTCTTTGGCCAAGAATGTGGAAGTAAGAATGTCAAGTATTACAAGGTTTTTTTTGATGTATTACATAATGTGATTGAAAGGAATGTGGGGGCATTGCTCCAATACGTGTACTTTGTAGTTCTTCAGGACAAACTGACCAATGCTTCAAAACTAATTCCATTTAGATGATTTGGATAGATGTACAAACATACGCAGTGTAGTCACGTGTAAACTTGTCATTACTAGAATAATGTATTGATTCATATCATTAGCGAGAAAATTAAAGAAAGTGGCACACAGTTATAAAAAAGCTTTATGGAAAATTAATACAGAAACATAGAGGGCTTAAATATTAATTCTGACTTCTAGGAAGGCATACTTATATTATCATTTTTTATTTTTTATTTTTAGGTGGGGGGGGGGGAAGAGGCAGTGGCAAAGACTTTTGACAATAGGCAACTTGGTTGTAATTCTGGTTTGTCTATTATCTGATAAGAAATTTGTCAAAGGTTTGTATGAATGGTTGATTTCAAAATAGGCATTGAAATATTTGAATGGTGTGGGTGAGCATATATCTGAAATAATATAAGGAAAACTTGCAGATGTTGCAGTTGTGCTAACCAGAGAGAAAATGGCATGGTTAGGGTATGCACTTGCTTGATATTCCATTTTCCAGCATTCAAGGTTGGATTGCACATAAACAGGTAGGTTGCTGTAGAAACCTACATTGTACATGAAGGAGCTTTTTCATTGTGTCTATGTTTTGGATGGTATGTAGTATGTACCTTTTGCTTTCCTCTGTGGTTCTATTACCCAAGATGAGGAATGTTACGCTGTGTTTGTTCTCTGGACCTTGTCCGGATGTTGTCAGACAAGGTCAGTTCAAACAGCACTTCAGCCAAAAAGGAAAACTACTCCGTCAAGTAGTAATATATAGTTAGAAACACCACAGCCATGAAGAATCGGTGGTTGAATTGATTTCTTCCCTTGTACTCAGCAATTGGTTGCATTGTCAGCAGTAATAAATGTCTTTGTTTATTTCTTTTCAGTTCCAGACCTCCTTGATGTTTTTCGATTTGAGATTTACAAATGTACCACCATTTGATGCAGAAAACAGGATTTTTTGGCAACGAGATATCGGTGGTGATGTATGTGCCATGGTTCAGGAGCATTATGTTAAATACACTACAGCTGTGATAACAAACATGGCTCATAACATAGCAAACAAACTGCCAAGAAGAATATAACACAAATCCAATCCAACTCTGAATTCCCAAGTTTTCATTTTTTGTTAATGCGCAGTGATTTCGTGGAAACGATATATCATATTTTTCTTGAGAGTTTGTACATGTAATAGTAAAGGAGTTTTCTTCCATCGTTGAGAATAGTCGAGTTTTAAGCCATTCTTGTTTGAAGCCGATGCTGTAGGGTGAATTAGAAGCCAGCCAACAATGTGACCGAATTGATTTCTTGCTTCGCAGTTATTCTCCGCTCGGCCGAATTAGTTTTCACAACACAGGGATAAGAAGAAGGAGAACAAGGGCTGTGTGTGCAAACTGCCCGTGCCCGGGCTGATACCCACCATTCACTGACCACTGCAGCCCTCATTGATTTAATCAATTTCAGAGTTATTAGGATTCCAGCGAGAGACTTTTTGTGCCCATTCTTCCAAGACCTTTGTTTGCCCTCTGAGCAGTGACAAGCTTTTTGGCACGTACTTTGTAACTTGGCACAAAACTTTGCTGCGTGCCTCAACCCCCTTCCCTTTAAGACTTACCCCCGACTAGTCTCCCCTATTCAGACTTCCATGTTGACAAGTTGTCTTTCTTGAGGACTGTTGAAATATTTGCTGATTTGTGCTGATGTCCAATTCTCACATCATCATCCTCCAAAACAACCTGTCTTTAGATGATACTTTGTAATGACCAAAGAAGTAACATACTTATTATCGCTAGAGGGATGACTATATAATATTTCTATCCACCGTTACTGAGTGGGACAGGAACGATGTCACAATCCAAAGAGGTTGTAACATAATCTTATGTCATATAGGCCTATAACCTCTTTGTCACGAGTTTGACAGATGCAGTTCATGCTTTGTGTGAATGCTATTTGTTACGAATAATGCAAATTATAAAATGGGTTCAAGAATGTAGCCAATAGGAAGCGCTGAAATGAGTCACATGTGCTTCCTTTATTCTAGTCCCATTGCACTGCGTGTTAAATCCTATTGCCGATCGTCTGTGCGCGTGGCGGCTCCTTTGATGAATTGCATGCATACGCGCTGTCAATCCTGTAAACAACTTCTAGTTCGGGCTGCCGGCCGGCAGCCGGCCTTTCTTCCCTTGTGCATAACATGTGTGGCGTACGTATACTCTACTATACGTACACTTTGTACAGTACAGTAGACCAAGCGTTGTGGGACCGGACGCGTACATGGAGTCACTTTGAAGGGCAAATCCAACGATTTAGCAGGTTAATTCTCACGCCGTTTTCAGAGTATGTTGTCTAGTAGGCCTATATGAGGAGTCTATATCAAGTCTTTAAGGTAAAGGGTGCATATTCTATGTAAAATAAGTAAGTTTTCATGCGGGAACTTAAGTGTCCGGAAACCCAACCCCCCATTATACTTATACTGTATGTGCGGGATTTCCGAGTGTGACGTGCGTAAATGTTTGGGACGAACATCTTCGGACGTCTTGACCCACAAAGGTACGTGAAAAATGCTGAAAAATGCTGTTAGTTTTCGAATTTTCGACCCATTTTATAGAACAAATGATGCACAGGATTATTTCCTGTGCATCATTTGTATACCGATAAATAATTTATACTAGTAAAGAAAAGAAG
The DNA here is from genome assembly GCF_040938485.1 of Diadema antillarum. Lineage (NCBI taxonomy): Eukaryota > Metazoa > Echinodermata > Echinoidea > Diadematoida > Diadematidae > Diadema > Diadema antillarum. Next base: position 102,245 of record NW_027273022.1, read on the forward strand.
AAAATTGAGAAGGAAAAGTTTTGCTTGACAGCGGAGAAACTACATGCACATATTCAACTTGTTGAATGATACCAGGTACTTTGTGGGAGATGTGGTCATCTACATTGTAGGTAATGGCGGAATTTACTCTGTGAGCTCACAGAGTAATTGTACCGGCTGTCATGCAAGTCAACACTGTAATACTATTATGAGTATAATATATGTAACCTCTGTTATATAGACTATAGGTAGAAAATGCCTTTTCATGTAGAATAATTTTGTCATGGAGAATCATAATGTCCCCCAGTTATTATGGGTGTGTTTATCAACTCACTTCTGGTATAGAATTAAGGTTTCAAACTTGCAAGGAAATTTGGTACTAGTAGTTGATAAACATGAAGCTGTTCTGATTATGGGGTTAGAAATTCTTATGTGTTTTTGAACTTCTAAGAAAGTTTGATTGAGAACACAAACACATTTCTGGAGAGATGGTTATCTTGAAATGTGTATTGCTTGGACCTGCCCACGCCAACCACTGCTTACTATGCATTCTCCCATCTTCCACAGTAGAGCTGTGCAGTGACAAGGCCTCCAAATCGACTCACAATAGAGATAATAAATGCTAAAACTCGAGAGACGCATTACAAAAGGCTTTTGAAAACATGTTTTGATAGTGGGTATTGAAACATGTTTCAAACATGGGAAAGGTGATAAATGCAGCCTATGTGATGGCGTTTGATAATGCCCATTGGCAACAGGTACATGGGGTACATTGTAGCCATACATGTGTGAAATGTTATGATGTGTTTGCTCACATGTTAAAGTCAACATCTGTAGCAATAAGGAGGCTATTACAGTTTTAATGACACCAACCCCGCTTATGTCGTCAAATAAGAGGACAAACTAACTAATTAAATGCATGTGCCAGACTACAAAAACCAGGTTTAATGCAATCTGCTGGAGCGGTAAGGAAGACAAGAAATAGGATGGTGTAATTTCTTCATGAGAAATTTCATGTCTTATCTTTTAATCTACTTTGATGGATTTTGAAGTAGTAATTTCATTCCGGTTAGTGGCAAAGTGTTGTACGCACACCTAGTTGTGAAAACATGGTCTATGATTTTAGTTCCTGAGGGGTTTGCCGTCCAGCTGGAAGTGACACCACTTTGTAACTGGTTCCATGTGATCCTCAATGGTCTAATGTCAGAATGCCGCCACTGATCGCTACTAACGAAGTCAGCATGAGATCAGAGTAGATGTGGGCAATGGGCGAACTGATGTGATTTCTTGGCCAGTGGATTGGGCTTGTGAGGGCAGGCATGGTGTGTGGGAGGTCACACCATGGGCGGATTGAGTGAGATGTCTGTCAGATTAGATCCATCAGTCAGTACTAACAAGCTACTAAGATTTTTTTTTCCCTCAAAAGTGTACCAATACCTTGGAAATTGAATTTGTGTACAGCTAGAATACTCCAAAAACAGCCATGATTCACCTGTGATAACCCCTGAAAGTATACATATTTCGATAAATCGGATCATAAAGATCTCTTGGCACTTGTGCTCCATGCATACAATGTACTTCCACTCTGCTCTGCAAGTGGCGGTACTGATGTGTTCACGTTCTAGCTGTGCGCATATGTTTTTACGAATAATATCGAGATTTCGTGTCGATTTGTTAGCCAAATTGCATACACTCATTGCATTTTTATATCTTCATTTATGGTTTTAGACATATTTGGACAAAAATATCAATAGCGCAATCGTTTGATTGAAAGAATCAGGTGATTGACTACTATATTTCAAGTCGTTTTTATTTTTGTATGCTCTACTCTTCAAAATTAACATTTAAAACCCAATAAACCAAAGTCAGAGTGACAAATATTTTGCAGAGGGCCTGTCTCAAGTACAGAGTTGTATATTCTAGAAATATAGCAAACATTATACTCAGGGTATTGGTACATATACCATGGATGAAACCATGGGAAAAAACCTCTGAAACATTTTTCTGTATTTTGCCATCAACACAAGGAGTACTGCTAATATAACAAGTTTGATAAAGTTTTGACAGAGCTACACTACGTGGAGAGCCAAAGTACAGTTTTAGAAAACAACCTGCAGAAATGTTTTTTTTTTTTCATTTTAATGGAATCATGTGAAAGAGAAATCATGTGACCTGTATCTATTATCCCCATTTTGCTTAGAATTTATATTGTACGTACTTCTCTGTTTATTCATCTTTCTTTCTTTCTTTCTTTTACCAAAGAGGACTGCTATACATTGTTTATTGAAGCCAGCTATCAATTTCCACGTAAAAATAATGTAAGGCCAAACTTACACATAAATGTGTGAACAATTTAGTAATGTGGGAATATATTACTTTGGCCTGAGATATCATAATGATCGCCATACACAGTCCGGTCTCGCAAAGTTTAAGTGGACCACCTTGCTTGACTCAGATACCATTCCAATATGATGTGAAATACCAAGAAAGAAAAAAAAGACCAAAGTTAAAGTAATTCTTGAAATACTACAGCCTATACAAAATAACCAATCACTTTCTTTGTTTGCTAGTAAATTTATAAAGGTGTGTTCATACTGCCTTGTGGATGTATAATCGTTTGTGCTGTTGATTTGTCATGATTGCTTTGCTAAGTTTGTGAGATAGTATTTCCTTTTTCTGTGACTGATCGCCATCAGCTGTGTGTGTTTTGTTTTCCCCCTTGTGTCTGAAGCCTTCGTGATAATCTCCAGCCACCTTGTATGAACAGCTCGGCTCCGTGTTTTGACAGCCATGTGTACTTTTCACTTGTACCGTCAATGGGCAGCCTCACACCCGCCCAGTGCCGTCAGCCCGCGGGCGAGGCTGTCTCCCCAGCCAGGGGGCGAACGCTTATGTAACCTTCTGCCGGCATTCATTCGGGGTACATGAAATGATTCTCCTTTTAAATTCAAATCAACTGTCCTTTGATTCCGCCAGCCCTCTTCCATTGTATCCCGTATCCTTCTTCTCTTCTCCCTATTCCCCACCTACAACCATGGTTTATCCGCCGAGGTGTGAGGGGAGCAAGCCGCATTGTGTTCCCCTCTAACATGACGGGAAGGGGGAGTCGCATCTCCCTCATTGATTGACCGGGATACAAAAGCGTCCCTATTGATCCATTCTGACCTCATCTGCTTGAACTTTTGTAGATTCTCTCTCTCTCCCTCTCTCTCATTCTTTCTCCTTTTTCATCTGTCTTCAATGTAACCACTGGGTGTGACGCTGTGGGGGTACTAGCACAGCCACACTCCGTGGAATGTTAAATGCCGTTAATGTTACGTGTATGAGCCTATGATATTGCTTTGTAAGAGGAGAAATGTGTTTTACTAGTGAATGGCCTGTGACTATTGAAAGGGATCTTGAATATGTGAATCTCACTGTACTGACTTGCAGTAAAAAAAACCAAACTTCATAAAGCATTGACACGACAAGATATTGTACTGTAACTTGCAGTTTACTGTATTTTACATACATTGTAAGAATCAACGAACACACTCTCAAAGAAACAACAACAAAAACAAATCAACAGCCTCCAGGCATATGTTGTAAGCAACAAAAGCCTCATTTATAATGCAATTTTAAGTATTGTACAGAAGGTGCCCTATCACATGCACACTAAGAAAGAATTGCAAATTAAAAAGGAATTGAAGTAGTATTCTTCAATTGTTTTTTATTAGTTCTGCATCCTTTTGTGCAAGTCTCCCTGATTCTGCAGGAGTCTCCCTGAAAATGTCAAAATTTGTTCATATCTAAATAAGAGAATATTAAAATCTCCCTGATTTGGGAATTATTTTTTGCCCATTTAAGTGCATGTAACACACAGATATCTCCCTGACTGCTGTGTAGAATCTCCCTGATTTTGATGTGAGAATGTTGGCAGACCTGATGTTGTACATGACATCCCATTTTATACCGGTCATTTAGAGCAAAGTACTCCAGGGTGGAGCTCCTGAAGCACTCTAAATACTGTATGAACAGATGATTAGGCCCTGAAGCGCATTTAAGTTGTGTCACTCTCGAGGCTTTGTACAGGACCATTCTAAACTCTTTATAAACTATCACCAATGTTTGAGCGCTGTTCAAGCGTAAATGTATGCAAAATTATTTGCTAAAAAGACATGCTAGCTAAATGTAGTAACAATGTACATACCGTAGAAGCTGTAATTTTGCGAATTTTGCAAAGAACAGTGGGACTGCGAAATTAACATCATGCAAAAATATTGCCATGTGCTAGGTTTATGGCGCATTGACAATAGCCTTGGTGTAAATTCAACATCTTGCGAAAAATGTCTGTGACCTCCCAATTTGTGAAAATATCTTTAAAATAACAGCCTAGTAATTTACCATTGTAGTTATGCCTCATTCAACTACTTCATGAGTAGTCTTGGTGGACTATGACTGTATGAACATATGAAGGTTCAAGAGATGGAGTTCCAACTGGTTATGATTATTCAACTAGCCATCATTTTTCTATGGATGCTCAAAAGAATTCTACAGGTGCATATATGTGCTCTTGATCTGGGCAGTTGGTGCTGCAGGCTTTCTGAGCAATCTGTAGATTCCTTTTGAATGGTAATATAATGTCGGGCATATTTTGCTTGTTTATTAATTGGATGATATGAAACTTCAGCTCAGGTTAAAGCAAATGAACAAAAGTCATGCTTCAGAGTATATGTAGAAATGTCTATCTATCATACTTGTGTAGCATTACACAATAGTCATGGTCTCTGAAGTTTTGATAAAATAGTTATAGTGCACTGGATGCAAAATGTAACATATTCAGTTTATATTGCTGTTTAAGAATGCAATTATATTGAGCAAACTTTACCCAATCTCTCTCTTTTACTTAAGAATGTTTGTCATCGACACAGTAATGGGACTTTGAACTGAAACCTGAACCAGAACTGTAGCCACATCTGTTATCTGAGGCTAATTCCAGTTTAACTGTCACAGTCATGTTCATATTTACTTTATTGTACTTGTCAAATATCAGCTGATAACATTTGTCTCTTCATGTATCCCTAGTGAAATATGTGTAGAGTATGATTGTTTATTTTCATTTTCTGAATTGCAGGGTTTGACAAATATCCTGTAAAGTGAGCATGCTGTGTGACACTATATCAAGGACAGTTTGACACATATCCAAAACCAAAATAGATGGATATCCTTTCATAAAGTTCAAAATATCATAATTTTTCTTTTTGGTGTATGAAATTTGACATATATATCAATAGGCCATTTTTGTTTTCAAATATCAAATATCAATAGACGCATACATATCATATACAGCCAAACCTGTCTATAGCGACCACCGCCGTATGCGACCACATAACACAATTCCACCCAAGAGGAAAGCCGTGAATAACGACCCTGTCTATAGTGGCCACCTGTCTACAACATCCACTTTTTTTCTGTCTCCCTTGGGGTGGCCACTATAGGCAGGTTTGACTGTACTTCTTTTCTCCTCTATGTCCACTGTTAGAAAAACAAGTGGGAGAGAGTCTGTCTTTTCTCCAAGCTAATGTTTTGGGCAAGTGGTGGGCACACCCTGCTCCTTGTCATGGAACTTTTTTTTTCCTTGTTTAAAATTTTTTTAAAGAGATAATGACCCAATAGGTACATTCACACACAGGATTTTTTTTTTTTTTTTTTTTTTTTTGCATGGCGATACAAACGAATAGTTTGCTTGCCACTGTTCATATGCAACAGACAGACAAACAAACAAAAAAATCACTTTGCTACAAATGAAGTGCTTAGAATCTCTAGACTGTGAATGCCTTTACACACTACAATGAGAGCATTAACCTGGTCACTGTTGTGTGCAGATCTAGTGTGTATGATTAGATTCAAAGGGATGTTATAGTTTTGGTTCAGATAGGGATGCAGGTTTCCAATTGTTTTGTGTGTTTGTGTATTTGTGAGATAATGAGAAACCTCCTATGAAATATGAAAGAACAAGCAGTTCATAGAAGAACTCATAACTTATTTGATGAAATTTGGTCTTGAAATGGCTGAGGTAGCCAAAAAAGCAATCCTAATAGAATGCAACAGGCCACAACATTTATTAGGATCTCTTTGTTTTACCTATATTTTTGGATATCTTTCATTTTAAAACCAATTTTCATCAAATAAAATTCATTTTCCCTTAAAATTGTACGTTCTTTAACATTTCATCTCAAAGAGTGTTTTCTAAATATCTCATAAAACGTTCAAAGCTAAATCCTCACCTCAGCCAATAATATATAGTCCCTTTAAAAGGAAAATCTTTTGTTCACAAATTATTGCTAAATTTAAAAGAAAACAAAACAAAAGCAGGTTGGAATGATTTTCAACAATTCCCTGCTCATCTTAAGAAGTAACTTGTGTGTGTGCGTGTCTTTTTGCAAAAATCTATGAATTAAAAACCTGTGGAGTTTTGCTGTGTGTGAAAGCAGCTCTTGTGACAAGTTTGCCAAAACACTTGACTTGCTGTGACAGCGGATACAGTGCAGCAGTGTCAATCAATTGAAGATCAATCTTTGCTCATCCAGCAACCGAGGTCAGAAAAAGTGAAAAACACCTTAAAGGGATGCAATCTTGAAGTATTACAATTTAAAGAATTATGCTACTGACCTGTATACAAATTTGAACTAATGTTGCTCTTTTGAAATGAAATCCAAAAAATAGATTGCCATTTAATCAGTGTGATTATTGTTGTGTGATTATTGTTCTGATAATCAAGCAAATGTGACTCTTTAGGGGAAAGGGGTGCATTTGCTTTTATAAAAGTTGATTATGAAAGGTGATTATGATTTGTTTTGCATCATCCCTTCCAAGAGTTGTTAGAAGACCATATTGGATCATTGCATCAACCACTTTTAGAAATCACACAAGATTTGCTATGAATTCTACATGATTTCAAAAATTTCTGCCATTCCATTAAGTTTGAGTTTGGCATACCTATGAAAGTCAACATCAACATGAAGTGGTTTAGCACTTATATAGAAAAGAAAAGATCATAACTGTACTAGAAATGATACTAAAATGATATCCATGCACTTGTCCTACCATTTAAACAGAGGATATAATCTGTTCATTTTTTTTTCTTAAATTAGTGAAATAGCAGTATACATGTAGTTGAGCACAATATTCAAACCAATTTTCACAGGAGATATATACAGGGTATCTACGCAAGGTCTTCAGATGGAGGTTGGTAGTCCCACTGTGCAGTGGGTGGAATTGGTCTTTTCTTCTCTCAGTGAAAAGGGGGGGGGGAGAAGAACCTTCTGTCTGTGTTGATTTAGATGAGTTGAGAGATCTTGGACTCAAATACATAACCACTTTGGCAGATTTCAAGGTCATCAGCGGGGTCATTAAAACGTTTTAAGGGCCTCCAATAAATATTATCCTTTCACAAGATTTCTATTTGCCTAAAGCCCTTTTTACACTTGTGTTTCTTAACCCCATACTTTCTCTGACCCAGGACTATCGTTAGTCGTGTACCAATTTTTTCAGCTTTTTACACTGGCCAATTAGTCCCGTACTATCTCCTGTCTGGGGCTAAGGAGAAAACTGACCTTTTTACACTCGTATTTCTTAGTCCGGTACTTTCCAAACCACATGAATATTCATTATTACGCTGTGTACTGTACACGTTTTTACACGCACTCACCGGCAGCACTTGATTACCTCATTTCTGATTGGTCAGTGAGGGTCGGACTTCGTCTCTGTCGCTTAGCCCAGGATTATTTTTTTATGCCTCCGCCACGAAGTGGTGCCGGAGGCATTATGTTTTCGGGTTGTCCGTCCGTCCGTCCGTACGTCCGTACGTACGTCCGTACGTACGTCCGTCCGCTTTCGTTTACGCGATAACTCGAGTAATATTTACTGAAATTTTACCAAACTTGGTCCAAGTATGAAGTATGATGGGGCAATGATTTGATTAGATTTTGGGTGAAATCAGCTAAAGGTCAAAGGTCAAAGGTCAAGGTCAAATCATGAAATTGTATCCGTTTACGCGATAACTTAAGACTGTATGGAGCAAATTTCACCAAACTTTGTTGGAGGATGATGTATGATAGGACAATTACTTGATTAGTTTTTCAGTGAAATCGGACAGAGGTCAAAGGTCAAAGATCAAGGTCAAATCCTAAAATTTATCTGTTTACGTGATAACTCAAAACTGGATGAAGCAGCTTTCACCAAACTTGGTCCAAGGATGATGTATGATGGGACAATTAGTTGAGTAAATTCTAGTGACATTGACAAGAGGTCAAAGGTCAAAAGGTCAAGGTCAAATGCTAAAAATGTTGCTGTTTCCCCCATATCTATGCAATGCCCGCAGTTATTTTCTTGAAACTTAGTGTAGACATGTACTACTGCGTAAAGATTCTCCAGAGAGAGTTTCATGTCATAAGGTCAAAGGTCAAAAGGTCAAAGGTTAGGTGAAAATGTTGCAATATCACTTTTCTCGCAAATGGTTCAATGTATCTTCATGGAACTTGGTACATATGCATGGACTGACTGGCAGGGATTATCTAGGGAATATAGGGGTCATGGGTCAATAGTTAGGGGGTCAAAGGTCAAGGTCAACTCCTCAAAATGTTACTATTTCCCTCATATACTAGTATATGCAATGATTGCATTATTAGTTTTAAAATTTAATATATGTACATGTATTACTTAATGGAGATTCTCTTGGAAATTTCCAGCCAGCAGGTCAAAGGTCAAGGGTCAAAGGTCAGGTTTAAATGAAAAAAAAAGAGATATATTTTGTACTGTAATTACACTCTTTCTTCATACCTTGAAAATTATACTCAATGCATAAACTTATAATAAGGTCAGTCAGAAGTCAAGTAAAAATTTTCAATTCCCCAAATATGTGTACCTGCACTCTTTAATAGACAATTATAGCAAACCCAGTTCGTGGAAAGTGAACATTCAAGATATTTCTGACAAACCTGTTATTTTGATATTTTGCCAGTTATGTGAAACTGTCATCACACATTGTGCTGACATTGTACTATACACCTATTGGGAGAATCATGCATTATGGCGGAGGCATCAGTCGCCGTAGCGACATTTCTAGTTTCGTTCTGTTTACACTCACGTGCTAACCCTGCTATTTTGCAGGGGCTAAGGCCCCCCCCCCCCCTTAGCCCCACCGTTGGTACGGGACTAAGCAAAAATTTACAAGTGTAAAAAGCCCTTTTCTGTTTACACTCGTTTTTGCCAAAGTGGGCTAGCCCCACCAATAATCCCGTACTATCTGGCCCTGCAAAATAGCAGGGTTAGCACCGCAATTGCGGTGCTAGCACCACAATTGCGGTTGCAAGCACGTGAGTACGGGACTAACGATAGTCCTGGGTCAAAGAAAGTCCGGGGTTAAGAAACACAAGTGTAAAAAGGGCTAAAGTGGGCTAAGGATAGTCGCGTACCAACGGTGGGGCTAAGGCGTCCCCAAAAAGGTTTATTTTTGTGTTGGATTCTATGAAAATGTACATCAATTAAAAAAAAAACAGCAGTCTGTGTCTGAAGTTTCTTCATGCATATTATATAAAGGTTGAATTGATAAGTTTCTTATCTGAACATAAAAACAAGACCATAATTGTACTTGTGCATGTACACTAATATATGTCTAGTGTTGTAATTTAAGGTAGTAGAGGTTAATACATGAATTGCTGGTAATTATTTGAATTACTTTCTGTTCACTGTCTCTGCCAAGAATATCCATCTGTAAAGACCTCACTCTAAAAGCTTGCAGTTTAGCTGCAAAGAGTGCAATATATGTGAGGCGTCATTTCAAGAAGTAATTTTTTATTCTTAAAAGGAATATGCTTCAATCCCTTGAGTAAAACTGCATCAAAATTCTACCATAGTCTTTATTGTTCAGGTTTACCATTGTGCATTATATGGGATTGTGATGTCAGCCATATTAGCGAGGTGACTTTGCAACAGATTTTGTTGCACATAAATTCAAAAGATATGGGTGTTTCCAATTTAAGGTTTGTGTGCTTTTGAGATCATAAGATATGATGTCACTGATTGAATCTATTGTGAAGTTTATCAACAAGTCATGCTTTTGTGATTTTAAGTGGAAATCATTTTAGAATTACTGTAATCCTTCTTCACGTAATTTGATATTGTGCAAACACAGCTTCGTGAGGATGTGATACAGGTTTTATCATTTTTTTTACTGCTTTGTGTTTTATTTCCTCCTAGTAGCAGATTTGTTCAAGACAAAATATAATGGATCGATACCAATATGAACAGTGAGTCAATGAATACAATTTTCCACCCGTATGATTATTGCATTAATTCCACACCACAAATACTTTGTTGCACTGAAATCATTCAATGCCATTGGCACTACAACTGGAAATCACGATTCGTACAGTACATCTTGTCAGCAGATTTTGTACTTGTGCTATTGTACAGTTTTGTGGAGGTTGTTTCATTATGTTTAAGTAAAGTGGCAGATACTGTGATAGACTGAGTAAAAGACTAGGTCAAACTGCAAAACATATATGTGCAGCATCACACAAACACACACAAATAGATCATAGAGGGTTTCTTTGACTGTGATACAATAGGAACTGCAGTTGTGTTGGAAAATGTGCCTGGTATTTTAAAGATATCCTGATACATCTTGAGGTGTTTTGCACATTTATGATCTGTAATAAAAGTTCTATTGGTTCTGTAATAAAGGTAATGCATGACATGGATAATTGAGATGAAATGTAATGACCAGAGTCTGTAGTAATACAAACTGTTTATCTCTTTTCAAATTTATCTCACATTTCAGGAAATTTGATTATTTTTCAGCACTTACAATGTATACCTTCCTTATTGTTGATTCTCCTTCAATAGAAACAGCAAGGTTATGATCATTAAACAATTCGCAGAAAGACTTCCTCATCCAGAATTGTTCTCGGAAAATTATTTTAGGTTGGTTGAACAACCCACTCAGGAGCACCACATACCATATCTGGTGTGTAAACAGATAAATGATCTTGGAATTTTTGATCAAAGGACATTTTGGATTTGCCTTGTGAATACAGAGGAAATCAATTAAGAAAATATAGATAAACACACTGGTGGCTTAACTAACAGGTCATGTGATGTGACTCTGGTGAATGAATCGATGAGTACGTGCCAAACTGGACGCTTGCTCTCTCTCACGACGACAAGGCCCGGCGTAAACTGCGCCGAATGTTTGCGGAGATCACGGGTCAATATGAGAAAAGATTTTGCCACAAAGGAGCGAAGGGGCTTAGCCTGCTCAGTGCTCTGCTGCCATTCTCTTTCATCCTCTCCACAGACAGAGAGTTGTTTAAATTCTCCGGCTTCTTTAGAACTGACATTGGACTTTGTTTGTTGAGTGGTACTATTGGACTGTGTGGATGTATTCCCTCTCCCCACCCACCCCACCTCCCATTCAACCTTTCTTTTCTTTGCAGCAGATGAGAATTTGTGTTTGTATTTAGCAAGTACATTTTCTTTCTGACAATTATCTGACCAACAAAGTTGGCGAAAATTGCGCAGTGGCCCAGAATGGTGATAAGAATCTTGCAATTCTGGATGGAATATTTAAAAAAACAGGAATTCCGCTCTGATTCCTTGCGCTTTGGAAGATGGAAAAATGTTTTACTTATCGGTATTACTTTGTTCTTATTGTTTGTTAGGGGTCTGGGGTTGTAGGAGGGGGCAGGTGGGGTTTGAGAGTTTGTTTTGGCACTCGCTTAGCCTCGGGATTGTGCATTCTTACAGTCAATGAAGTTTGTTAAAGTAATCGTATATGTATTGCTGCATCAGTTCATCCTTAATTCATTTATTTATGTTTTGTGGTTTTGTGTGTTTGCTTGTTTGTGTTTTCATGGAGGAGGGGTAGAGTTTAGTGGATTGGGACTTCGGCTGAAATGAATTTGGATATGATCAAGTATCAAGTCTGTGATGAATTCATAAGTATTAGGAATCAGACTCAAAGGCATCAGTGCACCATTGTTTTCTGAATGAAGGGTGAATATATTTGTTGATAGTGCTAAGTATAAGTGGCAGTAGAAGTATTGTTGCTGAATTTCAACTGTCATCCATGTTTTGTTTTCAGTTATTATTCTCATTAGAGAGCTCACAGATACATTTCAGTTTTTAACATTTAGAAGCTATCATGTGAGAATGAAGGATGTATAGAAAATGTGGAATATTGTCTCTTTGAATGTTATTCCATACCACCCCCCCCCCCCCCCCCCCCCACAGCTTGGTCACTTTGATCCATCAGGCTTGGTCGCTCCTCTCTCTTGTAGTGTCTCATTCCAAACTTTCACTCATGGTTGGCAGTCCTGATGTCAGTTGGATGTGCATTATATTACATGTTAGACCATGTACATGTAGCTCTGAACTAAAAACATCATTTAAACATGATCATATCCAATCATTCTTCTTTCTCTCAATCTCTTTCTATCAGCTTCAGTGTATAGACGGCATGCGGGTACGGGACCTGACAGCGGCAGCCATGTTGGAATACAAGCTGCCAGACTGCAGGGTGCGGCTGGCCTCAACGAGGGCGCTATTGAATGAGGACGCCGAGGCCTATCTACTCAGGAATAAAGAGATTGAATTTGAAGAGAGACTGCTAGAAATACCAGTAGAAGGTAAGAGAATTATAGCTCTGTTTGAGCTCCATATAAGTCTTGAAGTGCGTAAACTCCTCCTGCAACTACCACTCAGAATACAATGTATAACAATTATCTGTCTATCTGCTGTTTTATCATTCATCTTTGATCCCCCCCCCCCCCCACACACACACACCTACTATGTCATGATGCTCCTCATGTTATGTGGTTTGTTTGTTTGGTTTTTTTTTTTTTTGCAGTTAGTTTAGCACAATTTTAGGGAAATGATAACTGTGTTCAACCCTCCTAAAACCGCAAAATCCATAAAGTTTATTGGAAGAGCTGATATCAGTTCAGTTCAGTTCAGTTTTTATTTCTGCATTTCAAAATCAATACAAATCAACAAATCAACAAAATACTTACATAGTCATTTACACAGCTAATATTCGTAACGTTTGGATCTTACATACATTTTCTTTTTTTTTTTCAAGAACGAATATCATATATGAAAGGAAGCAATAGGAAATGATAAAAATGAAATGCAGGGGACCATCATCATAAGCTAAGCTTGACGAGGATGATGGCCCCAGGTAAAGAGATACATAAAGAAAATCTTGCCACTCACTGAGTGGGGGGTAATTGTGCAATGGGCTCAACGAAGAGATACATAAAGAAAATCTTGCCACTGAGTGGGAAGTAATTGTGCGAAGGGCGTGCGGTGCAGTGCGGTGTGCATTGTGTTGGGATGAATCTTGGTTTGTACGTTGAGTGTTATTTTGTGTATCAGTGTGATGAGGTGAATGTTACTTCAGTTATGGCCGTGAACTCATTGTTTAGGGTGTTTGTTGACCAGGTGGTATGAATATTTATGTGTCAGAAGTATACTGGATTATGAGGGTGTTTTTTAGTTCTCGTTTGAAAATGTTCAACGACGTACGTTGCTTTAAATTAGGGGGTAAAGAATTCCAAATATCTGGTCCATTGTGCTTTAATGATTTTTGAGCTAAAATGATTCTGGGGTTTTCGAGATGGTAATCGGACGACTGACGTGTTGGATATGAATGAACGGTGAAATTTGGAGTGAAGAAGCCATCAAAAATTTTTGGAAGACAATTAAATGTATATTTATACATAAAAACAGCAGTTTGAAAGGTGTGAAGATCCTCAATTTTCAATGTTTTTAGTTGACGAAATAGGGGATTGGATGGGGATAAGTAACGGGAATTGGTAATCAAACGTACAGCACGTTTTTGGAGAGTAAAAATTGGATTAATTTTAGTTGAGCCACAGTTTCCCCAAGCGATATTGCAGTATGTGATATGTGGTAAGATCAATGCATTGTATAGAATAGTCAGGGAATTTTGAGAAATGAAGTTTTTCAGTCGATATAAAATTCCTACAGTTCTTGAGACAGACGTGTGGATATTATGAATGTGATCGTTCCAAGTTAAACTCGAGTCAATTGTGATTCCTAAGAATTTAGTAAATCTTACTTCAGTTAAAGATAATCCATCAATATTGATATTATAACTGCTGTTAATGTTCTGTGAAGCAGTAGGTTTGAAACGTATAAAATTTGTTTTAGAGACATTAAGGGATAATTTATTACATATAAACCATCGGGAGACTTTGTCTATTTCCGTGTTCAGAGTATTAAACAGTGTTTCAAGGTTCTCATGGGAGTAAAAAACATTAGTATCATCCGCAAAAAGTATAAATTTAAGAGTTTTTGATGTATTTATTATATCATTAATATATACAATCAATAATTTATCAGATATTGTAACCAATGTGTAACAGTACAAGTTGCATGAACTTTAAAAAGGTACATGTAGTTAAGTGGTATGGTTGATTGAGCACACTTTAAAGATGAAGCAAGAAATTCAAAAAATGTGCTGTTAATATCACATAGGGGGTCAATGAGGATGATGAAACAACAGTACTTACCATATGTCCGAAACAGAACTTGTTGAAATCTTTAAAAGACAAAGTCTCCAATATGACTCTTGTGACTTTTGAAAATTGACCATTTTGTGTACAATGTGTCCTCATTCATGCACGACTCAACAAATCATTCTCATTTTCACAAAGGTATTAGTCAATAAGTGTAGGAACATCCCTGCTAAATTATTTTGCTCAAGACTTTTTTGTTGAAAAGTTATGCCATTTTGAATGGGGGGGGGGGAGAAGGTGTATGTATGTGTATCTTATCAGCACAAATCACAATTTTTGCTTTGATTTTTGCTGATTGTATGTAACTGTATATGTATGTAAATGATATGAAATAGCAAATGATGAATGAATACAGTGGCCTTTCATGAAACTGCCGAAAGCACAAGGCAATAGTGCACTATTCTTTCCCGCAACTGTTTCATTCTCACAAATATCTCTTCTTTCTATACTCTACAGGAACTTCAGAAAGGTGCTTAGCTCTGCTGCTTAACTTTGTCATATCCCAGCGAGACTACTGCGACTTGCTTCGAAGCTATTTCAACACATATGAGGAACCCCTCTGGTGAGTTTTCCTTTCAATACCAAGCACGAGCTAGGAGTTGTACTGGGACACTTAAAAAAGAAATCATTCTATAATGAATAAACTTTGAAAAAAAGAGAAAAATATTCCCTGCAGAATGAAACAAAAATGACAAAAAGTGGATAAGAAATAAGGAAGTTGTGACATTTGAAATTTCACATTTTTTTCGGAAAACATTTCTTGACTAGTCCTTATGAATGTTGTGGTCTTGAAAGGAGACACATTTTAGTGCCTTGATTGTCTCTTAACTCTGAGCATAACATGAAAAACATTTCGCAGAAATCATTGCACATGGAGGCTTTTGTTTTGTTTTCATTTTGTTCTCGCAAAACAGACATTTGTTAAGTATTCGCAGAAGTGTTTCAATCAAAGAAAATGCGATACATTTGTGCATTATTCATCTGGAGAGGACTTTTTTAAAGCACAGGCTTTACTAACTAATTGTGATGGGCCTTTGGGTTCCATGCCTAGACTCTTATTGTTTATTGTACACACAGCTGACAGTTTTGCCAACAATAAACTTGCTGTAAATATTAGAAGTCAAGATTTATTAGTGCAGACTGTGATCCTGCTGTGAATGGGATGGGATAGAAACCAAAACTAGATAGTGACTGGGCTGACGCCAAATTTGAAGTGATTTGACAACAATTGGTGTCTTGTGTCGTGCCCTTGTCATTGATACTGGTTGCATCCCACTCCCCATAGATTACAGCGAGTTGACTCATGGTCATAAAAATGTGTTGAATTATGTCCATTAGGCCATGTGTATTGGACATCTTTCTTCCTTTGTGTGCCATGATAAGATCAAGAGTTTGCACTTTCCATCTTGTTAAGTGTGTTTTTACTGTCTCCGCAGTTCTTTGTGTAAACCGATATTCAATATCAAAATTGAAAATGTTCTCATCAGCATATGTCTTTCACATTCTGATGCCTAGCCATTGTTTTGTTTCGCAATCATGTTTGGCAATCAAATCATGCATTTTAGCAACTTTTGTAGTAAATTGATTGTGAAGTGGAATTTACCTCTCTGTGAATGATCTGACGAATTACAACGAGTTACGAGGTAAAGGTTGAAAAAAGAAACATTTATCTTTTGTAAAAGAACAGTTGCTAATGAAGTATTAAAAAAAGCAGCAAATCTGTGAAAATATGCAAAGTTAGACATATGATGGAACAACCAAGACTGTTTACACTTGAGTACCAATAATTCTCTTGCATGATGCTACTGTAAAACCAGAAATTCTTGTGTGCATGAAATTTTGGGGAATTTCGTGAGAAGCCAAGATTCGCAAAATTAAAATTCATATGAATGTTCCATATCCACACTATATGCATTGAATGCCAATGGTAATTTACGAAAATTTCATGCTGCGAAAAAGGTCATCAGCTCCATTTCACAAAAGTTTCATGCTGCAAGTATATCTGGTTTTACAATATTTTGACACATCAAAGGGTCCATCATTTGCAAATTGCTCTGATGTAACATGAATAACTCTGTTGATGTTTTTGTATGCGAGACTCTCTATAGGGATAGATTTACTTTCCCCATTATATTTTCTTTCAGAAAATGTGTGTTATCATGATGCCATTGATAAATCACATACTTTGATCTTGTACAGTCTTTACTGATATGATTACATTGTGATCAGTTTCATACCAGAGTAACAATCTTATTGAGTGAGCTATGTAACAGATTTTTAAATTGATACTGTTTCAATCAGTTTCAATGCTGTCATAAAGACAAACTCAACATGTTGCAACTGATCGACAAATTGCCGTACATCAATGTAAATATAATTTACGTCGATGTATGGCAATTTGTCAATCAGTTGCAATGAAAACATCTTGACGGAAGAATTTCATGAATTTGAAAAACTCAATTTGCATTCTTAATGTCTTACCATACACAAATCAAAGTGCAACACTCTACACCATGTTCAAGACTGATGTATGATGAAATAGAATGAAATCAGACTAACAAGCAAACAATTTCTATCAAAATTGGATGTGATAGAATAAATGAAAATCTTAAAATGTTTACCTAGTTTCTTGTGTTTCATGAAACAGTGATATTATTCCCATCCACTTTATATGCAGAGTAGATCAGATTATGATATCCCCTCAAAACTCTTTCAATAGTTTGTTGAAAGAAGTATTATGAAAATATCATCCTTTTGATCAGTAAGTTTAATGAACTGTAATCCCTTCCCCCTTTAGGGTAACCTAACAATACATACTATGTACATGTGATGTGAAATAAACACATTTTCTGTTTGAGTTAAATGAGATAAAAAGATAGAAGATTTGTGTGCTCCTGAAGTGAGCTATATATGTAAGACCATGACAATGCAACTTCTTAGATCCTTGTTTGTCCAAATATCTTTGTTTCTTGAAAATGTGAAGGTTTCAAGATGTTTGACAATATTATTTTAATGAAACTTCCACAATTTTGTTCATTAGATTTTCTCTTTTTTTTTTGTAATTCAAGACAATTGAACAGAAAGGAATGTGGCTGTCTTGGCAATCTTTAATGACACATTCTGTGTTTTGTTATCTTTTTTTTCACAGCCAACTACCATCATTATTAACCATCCACAAGAAACTCCTGTTTTCTGACCTCAGACCCCTTGTTCGATACAGCACAAGACTATTAGCGCAGGTAAGACTGATAAATTCATTTATTTTCATGCCAAGATAGCATGATTAAAGGAATGGATTATCATATAACAACCACACCATGCGGTGTCACTTCAGTGACAGGTATGGCATCCTATCATTCGTACTGTCAAAGATGTACAGAGAGCTAGACAAAAGTACAGTAGTGAAGTTGTAAAGATGCCTTCCAAAGATGAGAATGTGAAATGAGGTGTTTGTCAGGAAAATAAAGGCTGTATTATCGAGAGGAAGGAATTCTCACTATATTCTTTTGTGCGTGTGTGTGATGTGGTCCTTAAATTATTTCTATGGAAATGAATTAAAACCATTGACAAAAAAAAAGAAAAGAAAAGGTGGTATATGAGTGTGTGCATACTGTGTAGGTATCGATAATCCTCTACAAATTGCAAGTGGTTTGACACAGGTAAACTAGGTAGCAGGACCAAAGTGCAATGCTGCCCTCTTGTGTCCACTCTCTGACATTCTCACGCTCACTCACATTAATACAATAACAGTACATCTATAAGTGCTAGGGTAGTTGTTTGCCTTGCAGTGCACATACCTGTACTTTCCAAGAACTTAGATATTTTGTGCAAATTTGGCTGAACAAAAGAAAAAAAGAAGAAGGTATTTTGCATTTTGCCCCTTGATCTTTTTTTTTCATGATGTATGCCTGACAGAGTCTGTTGTGTTACCTTTTCCCCTTTCAATCTGTCAGATGAAGTACTGATAGTGCAAATGCTTCATCAATGAGCCCCTGCACGTATTGTGGTCTAGCGCCCTCTTTTGTTTTGAATCAGATCTGTGTGAGGTGTTCTCAAAATCTGTCAAAGCTGTGGTTGATAATGGCAAATGAATAATTTTTCTGTTCGTCTTTTCATCCCTGTCCTTTAAAAAAAAATGTCTTAATGCAAAAGATTTGAAATGAAAAACAAACATCAGAAAGCAATTTGAAGGTGGGATCATATTCTTGGTGGTTTCATTTGCCCCAAATTTCCAGTGTGAAATTATGTGTTCCAAAGTGACACATACTCTATCATTTTCTCACCAGCACATTTGAGTCAGTGCGAAGTAGATATTAATGTGTGTTTGAAGAAGAAGAAGAAGTGCAACCAATTTAATCAGAGAGGGGATTTCCCAGTGTGTCAATGCATGTAGCATATATCTCCATTGGGGTGAACCACAATCCATTCTTGATATCAAGGACTTTTGTACTCATATACAAAACATCCAGGAAATTTGACAGAAAAATGAGTTCATTGTAGTCCAGGATGACAACCTATGAGGGTTAAAATGTCAGGGCAAGGAGGCTCATGAGCATAAGCACAAGATAATATTCATATTATATGATAGAAAATATATTTTTTTTCCTCTGGCCAAAATGAAGTTAAGATAACCAAGCATTGAGGAAAAAAAAATCTATGGAATGGTGGCAATACGCTTGAATAAATTGGGGCAAAACAGGAAGATAGTGTATTTGCAAGTGTAATCATCTTATAGTGATGCTATTTGCTTATTGAGGTAAGATTTCATGGAATTCTGATGGGCTTCCCAATGAGCATTCATTCTAAGCACCTCTGAAAGGATGCCCAGTGGTACAACGGATCTGAATTTGGTTTCATGGCTAATTGAAGTTTGTGGTTTTCTCTGATTATCCACAGTGTGCTTTCCAAACCAACATCCTTGTGGTAGCTTCCACATATATGTCATGTTCGCTAAGAGAGAACAGCTGCTAAATGTATTGAAGGTATATAGAATAGTATTTCCTTATACTGTATTGTAATCATTTGATTTATTATTTTTTTATTTCATCCTTAAGTGTTGATATATCAATGTGGATTTCTACAGAATTGATTGAGCTTTACCTTCCACAGAGCCACCAAGTCTCCGTGATTCTGCAGGAGGCTCACTAGAATCTGAAAATTTCCTCATGTTCTGAAAATAGAATATAAAACTAACCAATCCAACCAATATCTCCAGGAAAATGTTGCGACGAAAGCATACCTGACATATCTTATCGTATATCTATCATCCTAAATTTCGCAAGTTGATGGACAGGCCTATGTGCTAGCTAACATTAGAAAACATTTAAATTAATTGCTTCATGGATCATGATGCAATGTGCATCATCTCCAATGTGGGAAATCACAAAGTGCTTTGTAGAAACGGGGTAGGCCTGATACTTATGATACAAATTCCATCACTGCGTTTCTTAATTGTAAATTCAACCTCACACAAAGTTGTCTTGTAAAGTCCCAATAACCGATATCTATGGAATGTACGGTGAAGATTCATAACCATTTCCCGCCAGCTAGCCCCCATCCATCCTAGTACCAGGCCAAGTACCAGCAAAATATGAGTGGAGTGGGTAGGTCCAATCAGAGCAAGCTAAAAGCCAGCAACCTTGAGGGAGGGAAACAGCCCTGCTCTTGGCTCCACACTCTTTTCTTGATGTGGGGGCCCAATTCACACTGACAGTAAAAAATCACAATATTTGGATTCCGATACCCCTTTCTCTAACTCTGTTGGCTTAGGACCGTGCCCGAGCTAAGTTGTTAAATTTTGAGTTGACGAATGGGTCAGGCCAAAGTGGCCCGTGCCAGGCTCGGGCTATTTTGGCCCTGCTGTAAGGTAGCACTAGGTGTGCGCCAGGCTGGGGCCTGGCACTGATCAAAGAGTTTATGAATGATAGCAGCACAAGGCTCAGGCTAAAGTTCTTGCCTGGTCAAAGGTCTCAATTACCTGGCCTTGCCTCCGTAGGAGCGTGCATTCAGTTACCATGGTAGTTATCCCTTACGTGGCCGAGTTCGTGAATGGGTCATCGTAAAAGTAGCGTTGCTCAGCTATACTTACTGAATGCAATCTTTACTGCTTGGTGCGGGCCACTATTTAGCTCTTGCCAGGAGCTGGCCAAAAAAGCATGAGTTACTGAAAGGGGTATAAGTTGCTAAGCAACCCCTCCAAAAGTCATCTGAAACATGACGAGAAATATTGCACAGCAGAGCATGAATCTTTCCTAAGTTTCTGTGAAATTTCACTGTTATGGTTTTGCAGTGAAAACCTTCTCATGAAAGAAAACTTGTGATTTTTGCCACATGACTTCCCTACATCCAAATTTTGAATGCTGAGATGTTACGTATAGCCCAGTAAGAAATGGGCCCAAAATGTTGGGCTAGTTTGGACCACGGCCCAGTATGCAGCTTCCTGTCAGCATGGTGTGGTGTGTCAGTGCACATATTGTATGTCATCTTGCTGAAACCACTTTGGCAGGAGGGTTGAAGTGATGGCATACCCTCATATGTCATTTGTCATCAATTTTAAAGGGAGCAGTCCACTTTGTCATGGCCCTTCCAATATCTGCAATCATTTCATGGTAAGATAGAAGTTAAAGTACAATGTATTTTCAATGATTTAACTGAGTATAGCACAAGAAACATCTAAATTACAAGTCCAACAAAACAACATGTAGCATTTCTAAGCTTGTAAAATCAAGCAAGGTTTAATTACATTTTATTATGAAAGTTTTGGTTCTGTTAGTAAACTTTCTGTCAGTGTTGTCCTGCAGTGACATTACCGTACATTGTAGTCTTCTCATCCAAACTTCAGGAATTTGTAACTTTTTGAACAGATTGTCTGATTTTCAGCAAACTTTAGTGATGCATTCTACTGATATTGTTCCATTCATTCAGCCCACATATTTTGTTATCGTTCTCCTTTCACCTGTCGAGGACGGGCTGATTTTGCTATAACATGCATTTCCCATAGACACCTGCCCGAGAATACTCAGGACTCATCTTCAATAGGTCAACATTTAAAATAAAAAACCAAACCCCAGCACCTTTACCAAACAGGTTTATATAAATCTAAACCAGTGGCAGTAGTAGAACTGAATGCCCAAATACCATCACATTTTCATGCTACGGAGTCTTTCTTGGTGTCACATCTGGTTGGTCACGACCTTTTATTATTCGCAGATTTGTACGAAAGTTGGAGGCGCTTGAAAAGCTATGAACATGTGTTGGATCTCAAACCCCAAACAGAAGTAATCTCTTTGTGCATTTTTTCTCTCTCTGTCGCTCTGATGGTTGTACAAGACAGCAGCAAAATGAATTTTACTTTTGTGGGAAAGAACCCTCAAAACTGTGAGTGTGTTTGCTGTGAGAGTTGTGAGTTAATCTGGCCACCCCGTTCTTAGGTACACACATAGACCAAAATTTCATTTCATTTCATTTCATTTATTTCCACATCCTGATAAAAAGCATACAAGGAATACAGGAACAATACATACACAGTAGAACCAAGGAGGTTCGAGAAATGGAGTCACAACAGTCTTATTCGCTTTGATCCCATGCTCGAAGCCGCCACTCAAAAATATTTAAGTATGTGTCAAACTGGATCTGCTGCTCAGATGCGAAGACAATTGACTCGTGTCTCATTGCATAATCACCAGCCACTTTCCAAGGAAGATATGTCTTTGTGATGGTGATTAATTTTCGCTATCCCTACTTACAAACGATGGGTGGTAGACAATGGTAAAGGCATGGGGGTGCGCGAATAGAAATTGCTCAAATATTGCTGAAATAGATATCAAAATTATTCGAATGTACGTGATTGTACGCTAATCTGACATATCAATTTATAAAGAACTATACTTGAAGATGATACCATATTAGTTTCATTTTGCGGAAATAAGGAGAATAGTGATAAAACCGGCTTTCCATGAGGGTAAAATTTCAAACACTTTCACAAAATACAGCTCAGATTTACACTTCAATTGCACATATTTTCGAACGGAATAGACTTTTGTTTTATATTCTTTATCATTAGGTGAAATTTCATTGCATTTGATATATAAACGAGCAGCATATACCCGATATTATGTTTAGCGTTAAAAATGAATCTTCAGATTGCTCAGAAAGATGGCGGCTTCAAGCATCAAACATCAAAGGCGCAAATGCACCTGTGGAATTCTTTTGTCCATCCATAGAAAACTGACAGCTGATTGAATAATTATAGTCAGTTGTAACTCCATCTCTCAAACCTCCTTGGTAGAACATTGGAACAATACAGGAAAATGTTCAACTTTTAACAATTCCACACCAGACAAACACAACATAAAAGCAGTTGGTGGCATGATGATAATGATGATGATGAAACAAACAAACAAACAAACAAAAAACATGAGCTATTATTATTTCTCAGTTGCAGACCTTTTTAACAAAAGCTATCGTTATTAACAGAAATGTACCAGACTCTAGCAGCAGTCAACAATGTGAAATTAGTCGTAATCTCACTGGCATTGAAGAGATTCTTTGGTAAAGTATTCCATGTGTAACTCTGTACGAAGTCACATGAAGCGGTGCCCAGGTGCGTAACTTTCTGTGAATTATCTTTTAACCTCCAGATTTCTCAAGTAATACCTGGCATGCCTTTTCCCATTGTGCCTTGCCGTTTCTTAGAAGCTTGAAAATGCCTCTTGCAGAAGCCGCAGAACTGAGAAGGTACCCATGCTCTCCCACTGTTTCGACCCCGCGTAGTTGACGATGAAATTTCCAGAATAGGGCGGATTATCAGTTTCACGAGTCAGCTATCCCATCTCACCTGCCTCTCTGCCAACTACAGATAGTACTCTTCTTTGATGGATACTTGGCTTGCATATTTGCGGTCTTAACTCCATTTAACAATTTGTGCGCTAGTACAGATTCCATTAGCGCTGGGGTAAGGAGGTGTAGAAAGCAATTACGCAATAGAGGTCAAAGGTGAAAAGAAGAATCCCAGAAGTTTGGGAGACTCGTTCCTCAAGGGACTATCAAGAATTTCATTAGTGATGTAGAAAGAGTGCAGAGACTACTGGTTTAACTAATTGGAAAAACTCAAATATTTGTGGGAAAAGGAACATTGCAGAGGAAGCCCTGAAAAATTGTTGGCTAAGGATGGTGATCAAGAAAACACATTTCTATTGAAAGGTTAATGACATGGCAGAGTGTGCTTTGGCATGTGAAAAAGTTATGTGCCAAAGCTCTGTTTAGGTTTTTATTTTCTTATAGTTTTGATTCTTTTCAAATCACCATGTATGCAGTCTCTTTTTCCTAGACCCAGCCTTCTTATCTGAAGGTGACATTGATATTGATTGGATCAGCTGGAGTCAAAATTCAGCTGAAACGAAAGTTGTATGCAACGCTGAAAGTGATTTTTGCATTTACTCTGAATGTGTAATCTTGGCCACCATATAGGCTGAAGGCACTTTGTCAACTATGTTCACGTTGACAGTAAAAGGGCAAAAGGAGGGATGGATATTGAACTCAATATTGAAGTTACTAAACAAAGTTTCAATGTAAATGAATGAGGAGGTTAGTTGAGAGGTAAGGGGAGCCATCCAAACTGCAAGAGACAAATTCCATCCACTCCCCCCCCCCCCCCCCCACATAAAAACAGAGTAGAAGAAATAGTTTTTATGCCTCCGCCACGTAGTGGTGCCGGAGGCATTATGTTTTCGGGTTGTCCGTCCGCTTTCGTTTACGCGATAACTTGAGTAATATTTACTGGAATTTTACCAAACTTGGTCCAAGTATGAAGTATGATGGGGCAATGATTTGATTAGATCTTAGGTGAAATCGGCTAAAGGTCAAAGGTCAAAAGTCAAGGTCAAATCATGAAATTTATCCGTTTACACGATAACTCAAGACTGTATGGAGCAAATTTCACCAAACTTTGTTGGAGGATGATGTATGATGGGACAATTATTTGATTAGTTTTTCAGTGAAATCGGACAGAGGTCAAAGGTCAAAGATCAAGGTCAAATCCTAAAATTTATCTGTTTACGTGATAACTCAAAACTGGATGAAGCAGCTTTCACCAAACTTGGTCCAAGGATGATGTATGATGGGACAATTAGTTGAGTAGATTTTAGTGACATTGACAAGAGGTCAAAGGTCAAAAGGTCAAGGTCAAATGCTAAAAATGTTGCTATTTCCCCCATATCTATGCAATGCCTGCAGTTATTTTCTTGAAACTTAGTGTAGACATGTACTACTGCATAAAGATTCTCCAGAGAGAGTTTCATGTCATAAGGTCAAAGGTCAAAAGGTCAAAGGTTAGGTGAAAATGTTGCAATATCACTTTTCTCACAAATGGTTCAATGTATCTTGATTGAACTTGGTACATGCATGTACTGACTGGCAGGGATTATCTAGGGAATTTAGGGGTCATGGGTCAATAGTCAGGGGTCAAAGGTCAAGGTCAACTTCTCAAAATGTTACTCTTTCCCTCATATACGCCTGTACTAGTATATGCAATGATTGCATTATTAGTTTTAAAATTTAATATATGTACATGTATTACTTAATGGAGATTCTCTTGGAAATTTCCAGCCAGAAGGTCAAAGGTCAAAGGTTAGGTTTAAATGAAAAAAATGTATATATTTTGTACTGGTAATTACACTCTTTCTTCATATTTTGAAAATTATACTCAATGCATAAACTTATAATAAGGTCGGTCAGAAGTCAAGTAAAAATTTGCAATTCCCCAAATATGTGTACCTGCACTCTTTAATAGACAATTATAGCAAACCCAGTTCGTGGAAAGTGAACATTCAAGATATTTCTGATAAACCTGTTATTTTGATATTTTGCCAGTTATGTGAAACTGTCATCACACATTGTGAAGACATTGTACTATACACCTATTGGGAGAATCATGCATTATGGCGGAGGCATCAGTCGCCGTAGCGACATTTCTAGTTTTCTTTTTTTTTATAAAGGGATAAGCCTATATTTTGATTTGGTAAATAATGCATGAATAATCTTTGCACTCGCATGTAATCCGTGAGTGTGATGATGGTACTGATCAGGAATGAGAACAAGCTTATGAATACAGCTCTCAGGGCATTGATAATAAAAAATATCGAAATGATTTACCGGTAACCAGAATCAAATGTCGATATTAGTTCTGAGTAAAAGTTGCATAAAATGATTTTTTTTTAAAGCATTGGGGTCAGCAACCTATTCAGGAAGTAGTAGGCCTATTCCCTTGAAGATGGCAACATAGCTTCTTGCAAATTTAACAATGCGGTGACAGCAAGAATTCTGCTGATTGTGCTCAGCCTGTCATGATGCTCCCTAGCCCTTTGCTGAATGGAAAAGATGCAACAACCACAACAATAAAATGAAGCTTGAATGTGTCATGCTTTTACCTCTAGGCTTTGTGATCTGTAATTTAAAAGCAGTTATGTTACTTCGATGTTGAATTGCATTCTTAGAAACATGTTGGCCTGGGAATTATGTGAAATAGCAGAGAAAAAAAAAAGAAAAAAGGAAAAAAAAGGAGGGGGGGGGGAGAAAAGGAATTGTTTAGAGAGTTGAGGTAAATGATAAAGAGGTTTAGGTAACACCTCAGTGAAACGTGACCTTTACTTAACTCCTTTCAAGTCTTATTCCTGGTAACTTGGGGTTGACAGGTTGCAAGAAGAAAGGCCGAAATATTTCTCCCTTTTTGTCTGATTATCTGGACAAACGGGACCCCTAATCCTAGTGGGGCATTGACTGGTCCTGCACAAACCAGCTCTCTGTTGCCTTAGCAGAACTTTCGTCATCGCAGCCCGCCACAATGGGATGAAATGTAGCCAGAGGAATGCTGAGTTATTGATTTTATTTCCTCCGTAAAGTCGGGAGATTAGGAAACAAATGTCTGTCATAATGAGCCACACTTGAGTTGAAATGTAAATCAATGAGTGCGTGAAATGCCCATTCAGGAGCCCTGGAAAGTCACAGTAAGTACGTTAAGCATCCCTAATTGCATTGCGTGAAATTAGGCCCAGAAGAAAAAAAAAGTGCAATCACCTGAGAGGTCGTACACTTGTCACAACGGAAACAAAAACACTGCAGGAGCTAGTGGAAACCTGTGGATCATATTATAGCAGTTCAAGTAGCCTATTATCAGTAATAGGAATAATATTGTGCATCTTGTTAGAAAAGATAAGGAAGACGGGCCATCTCTACTAGTATTTGAATGCTTCTTCAGCAATTTCACTCATTACCTACCAGATGGATTTTTTCCTACATTTGCCAGTCTAATTTCCTATGACTGCAGAGTTTTCATGATTCTACTGTATGTTCTGGTTGTTCAAAGAAAACTGAAAAAGAGGGGAAAATATGCTGTTTTTGTTCAGAGAAAGGCTGATAAACATAGAGCGTGTGAAGTGGTGAAAATTTTTAAATGGTGAAAATTTTTAAGTGGTCGAATCTTGATTTATGTCACATAGAATTAATGACCAGAATTTTGGGTCTGTTGTCACAGAAAAGCTTCAAGTTATACCTTCTGCATTTATTTCTCAGGGTTTTCAGATTCACAAAGAT
Organism: Diadema antillarum; assembly: GCF_040938485.1. Taxonomy (NCBI): domain Eukaryota; kingdom Metazoa; phylum Echinodermata; class Echinoidea; order Diadematoida; family Diadematidae; genus Diadema; species Diadema antillarum. Next base: position 129,394 of record NW_027273022.1, read on the forward strand.
GTTTCCACCTCTGAAACATTTGTAATGATTTGGAACTAGAAGGAGGTAAGAACTACTGAATTTCAAGTTTCAAGTTTCAAGTTTATTTAACCAATTCATTAAACATTTGACATTTTACAAAAGCATACAGCATTAAGAATAATGAATGGTTTGGGACCCCAAAAGAAGCAGAGCTTGTAAAAAAGGGGTCCCAGATAAACATATAAAACAAAGCAAAACATACTAAAGTTTTAAACATATTAACAAGAAGTATAATAGTAACATATTTACATAGGACAGATGCAACACGCGCGCACACACACATTCAATCACACAAACACGTGTCACAAAAACGCTCATGTACATACATATAATTCACATGAAATTGCAGAAAGATACTTTCTATTTTACTATACTTTTAAATTCAGCTTCCCTGATCAAGTTTACCTTCTTCTTTTTGAGAGACTGATTACATTGCGTCAAGGGTGTTGTGTTTGTACACATCCTCATTCCTGTATATAGAGGGGCAATTTGATAGAAAATAAGATGAAATTGCCTTGAAAAAGACAATATGTTTGATTAACCCTACTCAGCTAACAGACTTCCACCAAGATGACGATCCTCCAATGTACCCTTTTCCATACTTTTCAGTGCTTTCCCAGTCTTCAAGTGGCTCTTAACTTTTGTTATCGATAGACCATTTCCCCCCAAAATACCACTGTATGTTCTGTTATCCACCATTTCCTGTTAAGATGATTATAACTCCCATTGGTAGACAGTCTCCTTTTATTCTTCCCTTCAAGTCAATGGAAGCATATTTAAAGATTAGCTGCAAATTTGCGGAAACGAGGCGGAGAATTTCTTCCTTTTCATCCTCCCTGACATTTTGCAAAAGAGGAAGATATCTCTTTCACAATCAAATCACTTGAAATGCCATTCCCTACCCGCCATCAATCTTCCTGTCAGCTGCGCCTCCCATTCTTCCCATCGCCGAGGACCTCTTGGCAGGAAATCAGACTGACAGCCCTCATTGTAGCTGAAGGGGATCCCTACCAAGGTGTGAAGTGGATGGAGATCGGAGATCGCCGATCCCAGAGACTTTCTTTATAATTGAGAAGATGCAGTACCCCCTCTGTGGCGACATATTGTCAGGCGACACTGGGTTATCATGTTTTTTTGTGCCCTCTGCCCCCCCTTTTCATCTGTGGATTGGGAGATGGCAGAAAGATATATAACAATCATTCCTTTCATACCATGGACCTTTTTTTTATACCCCCGCCAAACGAAGTTTGAAGGGGGTATATAGGAATCAGCGGACGGTCGGTCGGGCGGTCGGTCGGGCGGTCGGGCGGTCGGGCGGTCGGGCGGTCGGGCGGTCGGTCGGGCGGTCGGTCCGTTGCAAATCTTGCGTCGCGAACTACTTCCTCAGTTTTCAACCGATTCCCATAAAACTTGGCACAGATGTGTGCCTTGGGTTGTAGATGTGCAAGACGTATTTTTTGACAGTACCCAAAAGTACATTGCCATGGTAACGGCATATTATGGGCAAAAATGGGTACAAATCTTGCGTCGCGAACTACTTCCTCAGTTTTCAACCGATTCCCATAAAACTTGGCACAGATGTGTGTCTTGGGTTGTAGATGTGCAAGACGTATTTTTTGACAGTACCCAAAAGTACGTTGCCATGGTAACGGCATATTATGGGCAAAAATGGGTACAAATCTTGCGTCGCGAACTCCTCCCACAGTTTTTGATCAATTTTTATGAAATTAGGTACAGATGTTCATCTGAATATGTTAATGTGCAAGACACATATTTCCGCAGTGGCAAAAAGTGCGTTGCCATGGTAACGGCATGTTATTGGTAAAATATAGGGCAAAATGCTTCATGGCAAAACTGCTTCATCAGTGTTCTTCCAATTCTCATGGAATTCATATTGAATGTTTGTCTTAGGATATAGGTCAGCATGACACATTTCTTGACAGTGACAAAAAGTATGTTGCCATGGTAACAGCTCACATATTATGAGCCAAAATGATGGAAAATTTTGTGTTGCAAACTACTTCCTCAGTTTTTGCCCAATTTCCATGAAACTTGGTACAGAAGTGTGCCTTTGGTTGTAGATGTGCAAGACGCATTTTTCGACAGTACCCGAAAGTACGTTGCCATGGTAACGGCATATTAATGGCAGAAGATCAAGGAAAGATCTTGCGGATTTAACTACTTCCTCAGTTTTTTGACCAAAGCTTATCAAATGTTGTTTTGACCAAAGCTTATGAAATGTTGTTTGACGGGGGTATAACCAGTCGCTGTAGCGACATTTCTAGTTTTGTCAGGTCCATGTTCATATGCAGCAGGCCCTTGCATAAAATTTGGTGAGGAATTGGTCGAAATAAGATAACACTAACAGAGCCTGAGAGATGGAGATGAAAGACATGATGATTTGTAGGCATTGTGGAATCAGCTAATTAAAATGTTGATATAATGCTGTGATGGATTTTTTACTCTAAATTTCTGCCAGCGCATGAGAAAGGAATGACACCTTATGACAAAAAAAATTACACACAAACACACTTTCTGAAATGCATTGAGGTAAGGATTACACCCTGCAATGAAACAAATTACTTCTTGGAGCAGAATCTTCTCTGTTTTGCTTATGTTTGGTGTTAGGATCATCCTGACTGTTTTGGAAAGCATCTTTTAGATGGTTGAAAAAAAGAAGAGTCTTCTGATTTCTTTGTTTAGAATACATGTCTCCAGCATATGATGGAATGAAAGCTCGCCATGCTGTGAGAGTGTCAGCCAACAATATAACTGCTTCATACTCAAGTGTGTCTGGACCCTTTTTTAATATGGGACTAATGAGCGGGCTAATGACGCCTGGGACTGAGCTCATGCTGTTGTACCTGAAAAGAAAAACGCAGATTCTGAAACCATCCACGTCCATCTCTCGGCTGGTCCTTGCGTCCTGGTGCCTCATTGTCTAGCGTCTCAAGAGCCTGTCTCTATAGGACCAAAACGGTCCCCTATACTGTGCCTAATCCACCCCTCTCCAAAAGCTGCCAGCACTATAAGGACCCTCATAGTCCCCATGGACCAAGCTACTCTCATCAGCAACAATAGGCCAGGACCCAACTTCCATATCACACACAATAGTCCAGGACTAGTCTCTTGTACCTCATACAATAAGCTCATAGGTAGAGTTGTTTGTTCTTTCAACATATCTGACAAATGCATGTAGGTTATTACTAATTATAGCATCCTATCTGTGTGTGTGTGTGTTTATCTTAAAAAAAAAAAAAATAGGACAGCATCTACAGTTGTCAAAAGAAGGACCTCGCCTGAGATCTGTTTGAAGGTATCCCTTTTCTATTGACTCCGTTTCCGCAATGTGATCTACGACACGTTTTGTTTTGATATGCCATTTAGAGCTCTTCTCCGTGGAGGGTACATGGCACGGTTTCTTGTGTATTTTTTGGACAGGCCTTGGCTGAACTGTGTATATGGTTCAGACTCTATTTACAACCAAGGAGCTTCAAGAAGCGCCTTGTTACAACTCACTTCTAAACAGCCACCATTCCCCCCCCCTTTTTTTTTTCTTCCGCAAGTGTGTATAGTGGCATAACCATGCGTGCACAAGGCTTGCTTCTCAATCAAAACCAGACTTACAGGAGAATGGTTGAAATGTCTGTGGTACCAGTGCATGATGAGGAAAATATTTCTGCACTGATTGCTTTCAGTTTCAGGAAAAAAACACACACAACAAAAACAAATGTTGACTCTTGTCATGGGGAACTAAATTCTAGACATTTCTGGATGGCATTTTTGGATGGCTATGCATGTGAAATTGACATGGCAAATGTCTGTCCATCTGATGCAACATTACCAGATCTGTGTAAGATGGAGGGAGGGGTAGGAAAAGATGATATGATGAAAAGAGAAGGCAGGAGAGAGAGAGAAGGATGGAGAGAAAGGGAATGACAGACAGGGAGAGTTCACTGACACAAGAGAGCTGAATTACTGTAAAACGAGGAATGTTCGCGTGCATTTTAATGTCGCGAATTTCGCGAGCGCCAAGATTCGCGAAATTAAAATGCACGCGAAATTTCTTGTCAACACTATATGCATTGAACGCCAGTGGCAATTCGCGAAAATTTCATGCCACGAAAAAGGCCGTCGGCTCCAATTCGCGAAAATTTAGTGCCGCGGATATATCGTGTTTTACAGTATTGAGATTCTTGTGTCCAGGGTGTGCATTAGAGCAGACATGTGGTAGCCTGGCTTCCAGCCTGCAAGACTTTTCCGTCTTCCTTCTTGTGCATTTAATTTACATGCTGCAGTAGTCTCTTGGGAAGGATTTTCCGTCCATTTCTACTGTGGCAGGTGCACCAATATATCATGATTATCAGTCATTTGTTAGTCATGTCTGAAGACTTGATACGGACATGCATTGATTGGATTATGCAAGGTGATAAGTTTGAAGAAACTCTCCCACAACCTGGTATGGAGGCTAACCATTCAGGTGGTACGAGTGACCATGCCTACCCAACGTGATGTGCCAGACACACACTTGTCACACCTAAATCTTCCAGGTTACCTTGGCTTCTGGTCCCGTGGTGGTCCTTTGTTGCTCCCGGGGAGAAATGCTGTAGGGAAAATTTCTTGGAAATTAAGTACACTTGACCCCTGCCTCCCAACTTGGAGTTTTAACACATTACAAGAGGCCTCCGAGAATTCACTGGTGGTTAGGGCAGGATTCTCTTGTAAGGTCAAGCTGATATAATACTCATCTTCAGAAGATATCGAAGTGGGGTCGTAATGTCATGGTAATACACATCTCTCACAAGTTCCTATTTCTACCAGATATCCCTGGAAAATTGCAAGAGTCTCAGCAACTGTTATATTCAAGATTAAACCTAGCTCTTTGGAAGATTGGAGTGAGTGAAGGTCTTACATGGATGTGTCTAGTTCCTGTTTGAGTGCATGCAGCACATCTTCGCACATCTTTGTGCGCTAAAGTATAGCTAGTTCCATATCAACGTTGGACAATTCCATGACAAACTGTCCTTTCAAGAAGAAAAAAAAAAATGCATGCCTTATCTGGATGATACATATGGTAAATCACCACATCCATTTCAGGGTGACAATGAGCCATTGAGCAATGCTTCACACTGGCACTGATCAGATGGTCCAGGACCAGTGAAAATTACTGTCAAACCAGTAACTTTTTCTGGAATGGGCCAATTAAAAATGGAAAAACTGGGTACCTACTGGTCTGACAAACGGGTTGGACCAGTAGAAAAGAAAATGGGTTAGTGTATAACCCTGCATTGAGTCTCGATTAATTGGCTCCTTAATTACACAGCACTAATGCAAGATACCTTTATCATCCTTATGATGATGGGTACAGTTCTGAAATTTGATTTTCGGCATTCTGGTCCTCAATGCTTTGTTTAGACTTGATCAATGAAACGTTTTTGAGTGCATGCAGAAGAGGACGTGTGCCTCGAAACTTGGCTGTGTTGTGACGTCATACCTTGACACTGTTGTTTCTGTCACATGTGGCAGGGGCATATAACTGCCTGCAGGTCAAGCATTAGAATTCATAAGGGAAGGGAAAGGGCAGGGGTTGGTGAATGGACTGGTTTTTATGAGGTACTTCTTTTTTTTTACAAAGCACTTCTAACTTAGGTAGACAAGGACTTTAAAAAGTGGATTAATTGCTCGGGGAGAGTGAAGTTGGGCAACGTGTATAACGTGGCGAGTCGTGTGAATACCAGATGCTACCATGTATCAAATTGCCGATGGGGCAGTGACAGTGTTGATGAAGGGCAACTGTTTGGAGCAGGTGCTTTATGTCGTGTTTGTGAGTGTGTCATAATTTCATGACTAACACTGTTAGTAAACACTTGAGAGAAGGTTGAAAGTTGACTAGCTTGGATAAAGTGTCTTGTACAAGAATTATGAGGTCATAGTTCAGGTACACTTTGTCATGTTATAATGGAGACTGATGCAATAATGTTAATATAATGATGACGATGATGATGATGATGATGATGATGATGATGATGATAATGATAGCAACAATGATAATATGATAGTTATAGTAGTAGCCATGATAAAAATCATGGGCGTACATACTCGAGCAGGATTCGAACCTACGACCTCAGGAGGTCGTAGGTTCGAATCCTGCTCGAGTATGTACGCCCATGATTTTTTATCATGACTACTACTAAAACACTGATCAATTCAGTGCTTATTTACGTCGATGTAGGGCAATTTGTCAATCAGTTGCAATGGAAACATCTCGACGGAAGAATTTCATGAATTTAAATATGATAGTTTTCTTTATCTAGGGTAGCCTCTTCAGTGTTGGCACTGCTATATCTGAGGACCCATTTGTAGAGGAGGATCCAAGAGGGATGTGGTGGGTTAAAACATCATGTCCAAGGATGTTGGCATGTGACAAAGTTTGAACCCAGGACTTCCCATTGAATGTCAAGAGTCTTATCCACTATAGCCCTTTTTACACTTGTGTTTCTTAATCCCGGACTTTCTCTGACCCAGGACTATCGTTAGTCCCGTACCAATTATTTCAGCTTTTTACACTGGCCAATTAGTCCTGTACTATCTCTTGTCCAGGGCTAAGGAGAAAACTGACCTTTTTACACTCGTATTTCTTAGTCCGGTACTTTCCAAACCACATGAATATTCATGATTACGCTGTGTACTGTACATGTACACGCACGCACCGGCAGCACTTGATTACCTCGTTTCTAATTGGTCAGTGAGGGTCGGACTTCGTCTCCGTCACTTAGCCCAGGATTATTTTTTCGTTCTGTTTACACTCACTGCTTGGCACCGCAATTGCGATGCTGCCAGATAGTACCGGACTATCGGTGGGGCTAGCCCACTTTGGCAAAAACGAGTGTAAACAGAAAGTGGGCTAAGGATAGTCCCGTACCAATGGTGGGGCTAAAGCCCCCCCTTAGCCCCACCGTTGGTACGGGACTAAGCAAAAATTTACAAGTTTAAAAAGCCCTTATGCCACAGTGCCCCCACAATTCTCCTTTTCCCTCTTCATTTTTCCATTAAAGGGATGATATGTAGTTTTGGTTGAGATGGGGATGCGGGTTTTAACTTTTTTTTTGCAAAATGGTTAGAAACCACACATGAAATATTAAAGAGCATACAAGTTCAAGAGGAATTAAAAGTTTATCTGATGGAAATCAGTTTTGAGATTGTTGAGATATCTAAAAATAAGTAAAACAAAGTGGCCTTAATAAAAGATGGGTCCCACCTTTTATTAGGATCTCTTGGTTTCTGGATATCTCAGCTACACATGTAGGGCCTATTATAAAACCGATTTTCATCAGATAAACTCTTTATATAAAGAGAATTCTACAAAGTTAATTTTTCATGAAAATTACAAATTCCATCAACTTGATACTGATAATAGGGGTAGTAATTATTCCCCCTGCTTTCTGAAAGCAGTTAGTGAAGTGCTCTTTCATTACGCGAGAAAGTGAAAGCGTGTTGGATTTTCTTTATATTTTCTTTATATTGTTGTTCACACATGATGTCATAAACTCAAGTAGTCTCCTTATCCAGTGGTTCCAACGCCAAAATTTTTAAAATTCATAACTTTTGCATTGATTGTCCAAATTTCCTCAAACTTTCACTGATGTGCAAGTAGCTGCTTTCACACAATCTACATTTCTCTTTGGGTTTTGGTTTCCTTTAACACAAAGTTCAGTCTAATTTCCACCTTGTAATTCATGCTCTGTATTTAACCCCTGCAACATTTTCACATCCAATTGAAGTATCATTTCAATAGCTTACGAGCACATCGTAGTGAAATCATTTCATCATCGATGCAGAGACAATGCGATAAAGATATACAAAATATGATAAGAATAATATCATATACCTGAGAATATGTGAGTTAATCAGTTAATTTATGCAGAGCTTTCTCATGTGGTATTATGCCAACTAATGTGCCATTCTTTTTTCTCTGTTATCACATCTATTTTTTCCATGCCCTGAATATTACCCATGTATATGGTTCGTGTGTAGAATGGTAGTGTAAAGGAGATGATTTGATATAAGATTACTGTGGTCAAATGGATTGAGGTAGTGATACCAGTACTAGCAAAAACTACCAAGGCCTACATGGTAACCTTACAAACTGAGAATAGGAACAAAATATGAGGGTAGTGGGGAGGAGTAGTAGGCAATTGAACTTGGAATTTAAATATTTTTAACCCTTGTGAACGAATATGTATTGCTCTTTCATTCAAGGACCTTTGGGTAAGGTTGAGCCCAGTGGTTTAAATGATGCTGGTGAATCAGATCTCAAGGCCTCTGTTGAAGTCGTATGAATTTATTCAGTTTACAAAAATCTGAAAGAGGTCATTGATGAAAGACTACCAGATGTTTTGGGAAAAATGGATGTGACGAGGAAAAGAAATCAGAGCAAAGTTTTGTATCATTTTGCCTCTATTCACAAGTAAGTTTCAGCTTTCCAAACATGCAAATACTGTCCTCCTGGTTGGTCCCATTCAGTGGAAATAATGCCCAAGTAAAGAAAATGTCATGGCAGTAGACTGAAATGAATGTGTTATATCTATTGCAATGTGATTGCAGTTTTTTAATCTCATGAGTGAATTTGAGGTCTTCTGTCCTGTTAGCATCTAGACCATTCAGGGCAAGTTAAGGTCCTGGACTTGCTTTCAAACAAATGATTCAACATTAGCAGCAATTTGAATGCCGTGTTGATGTGTGTTAGTGCAGCTATCAATTAATACCAACCAGTCATAAGCCTGTCATGTAGTTGTACAACATAATGACCATAACAATAGTAGCAGTATGAGGGCATCTATGTTTTCCAAAATGTATGCTTTTGGGGCTATGGTGTCAGAACATGAAATGGTTGGATATTCTAACAAAATGCTCGGGACTTTTGCGCAGACACTCCTCAACAACAACAGGAGATTGCTCAGGGAAGCTTGATGAATAGATTGTAGAAAACAAGCACCCCTTCCCCTTTATCATTTCAACCTTTATATGTGAATGCTTTACAGATTATATCTTTGAGAAAAAAAGAGAGAAATGTTTGTAGACTCACAAAACAAGAGAAATTTGTCAGCTTTAAGTTCCTGCAGAGGTAAAGAATGTTCCTTTAAATATGTGTTGTAAGTTCTGTTTATTTATACTTTGTTTGGCTTGTTAAACTGGAGATAGAAATCTACTGTCTGTCATTTCCAGTGCTGCAACATGATAAGCAGAAGCATGATCAGTCTGACAAGTTTGGAATATTCTTGGCAGTAAGCCATGAATGCCCTAGAACTTGAGGTGAAGTCAAACTAGTATTTGGCATTCTTTGAGGAGTGGTTACATATTAAAAGATATCAAAGATTTCTGTGTCGGTAAAAGATGAGTGTTCGAGTGATGAATTAAAAAAAAAACAGAGAGAGAAAGAAAACTTGTGCTGGAAGAGGTGCCATGGTTGTCGACATCAGCAGCGAGCACAGATCACCTTCTTTCAGCGAGGTCATCTGTCTGACATGGCGTGATTTGCTGGAGGTGAACGGTGATAGCTCCCTCGTGTGTTGAACATGCAGGAATGCCATGTGGCAGCCTGTCTAGGCAATTACAAGTGTGTTTGATGGATATATGCAGGTATGTTACAGACAGCTCCAAGTCATGGTTAAAAGGAAAAACTATATGTCTGTCTTTCTGCTCATTTCAATGACATCTTTTGATCAAAAGGAGTATTTATAGAAACAGTGGGCAAGACAGTTAATTTTTTGTAGATGCATATTTTTATAAAATCAAAATTGATATAGAAGACAATAGATGAAAAATGGTCTTTAAAAATCTAACAGATATTGCACCTCAATCAACATTTGATGATCAAGATGCTAACAACTTGTTACTAAAGCTGGTGATTTGAAATGAAAGTTTAGTATAAAAAAAATGTGCAGTGACACTACTGACAGGAGTTAAACAAAGTGAATGAGACAAGATATCTCAAGAGTCTTGGAGGGAGGCTAGGACCAGAGGTTCAGGGTTCAACAAAGTTCTCCCAGTCCTCCACCCTTGCTTGTATAATAAACCCAGTTCATCCAGCCAAGCTGACCTTTTACCTATAATTGCACAGACCTGTTAATGCAGCAGAATTTCATATGAAACTAATACTCCACAGACCCATGCTGATATATATCACAATGCGTTGACCTAAAGTGAAATGAGACACATTTATGGACATGGCTGCCATAAGGAACAAATGGAAATGCACCCAGGGGTACAGTGATTAAAGTCAGTCCTATGAATGAAAAAAATTGTATCAGAGATGAAGCAATTTGTGAAGGTCACTTACAGGCCAGTGTCCAAAAGAAACATGACCCCCCCCCCCCTTTTGTGATTCAATAACTCATTTGAAAAACTATCATTAAGTTCTGCTTTTAGATTTCACAAATGGGATGGGGAAATGTGGAGCTAGACAGGATTCCCTGAAGTGATTTACCATGGTGCAAATGATCATGTTGTACTCACAGGTTAATGTACAAGGTGGAAGGTAATGTCTTTAAAAGTAGATGATTGAGATATATAAGTCTATGCAGATCACTGGGGATGCAGTGGAGTAGGAACTGTAAAGCTTGAAAGGTAATGCAAGCCCATCCATACACAAGAGTTATTGGATTTTGGGTCTAAATTTGAAGATCATTTTCATGTGCTGCCATTCACATGTGGCCAAAAAAAAAAAAAAAAAAATGCCCGGAAGGAGGCACTTTGAATTTTCAAAACTGAACATGCCCAAGCCATGATAGTAGCATGACTTTGGGGGCTGTCACCTTGAACCTAGTGTGGCAAGATGAGATTAAAGGTGCATTTTATTTCATCTGAAACATTTTTTAGGCAGAATCACGATCCTGAACACGTTTGAGGCATTTTCGGGAGATGAATAAATGCACCTATGTTTTTAAATGCATTTAGATATGTAGATAAGTAGATAAATGCGATGTTGTTTTAAAACACATTTGTACTGTATCTCCAAGATGCCCTGGGTCAACTTCCAGCTGGGTTGCGGAGGAAATCATGGTTTGTTGTGTACGGCCACTTGATGAATTGCATGGCCATTTCAGTTGACCAGCCGCAAAGTGATATCGTGAAATACTGCCCTCTCTTGCTCTCAGTTGCTCAGGTTAAAGGTTTTATGCAACAGGCCTTAGGACTGATTTCATTTGCTCCTCAGTTGTTCAGGATGAGGATGTGGTGGATGTAGAAACTCTGGTCACATCCTGACTCTGCCAAGAATGAACAATTATGTGCACTTCATTATGCAGAGCAGTATAGAGAAACCATGAATACCCAACTGTAAAGTACAGGGATAACTGCCAGCTGCCAGAAACTGGAAGGAACATTGTAGACAATTTTTACTGACTTCACAGAGTTTGCCAAATTTGATGCTGATGGGCCCCAATATTCACATATTCAAATATACTTTGCCTCCAGACTTTCTGGTTAAAATGATAGGCAGAGGTGACTCCAAAGTAGTACTAATTTATTTGGGGTGTATCAACTGTGTACATATTCCATCAAGAAAATCTAAGAAAAAGGGGTGAGGTTATGGAGAAAAGTCAGTCTAAAACCCCAACATGATGTCATGTACCATTGATGAAGGTTGTGTAGCACCTAGTTGTGACTGACACCAATGTTTGTGAATAGATCATGCTAGTTGTTTACCTGCTGCTGAATAGCCCAGGGAGTTGGGAAATCCCACTTCCCCTGGTTAGCCTGAGCTGACTAGACGCCTTGCATGTGAAACTTGGCGATAGTGCTACAGCGGGTTATCTCATCGATATGGAGACTAGGTGGAGACCTGGGTCCCATTTCATAAAAGACGTTAGGATAGCACCACTTGCTGGAATGGCAACTTCCCATAGTAAAAACCAATCAGGAAGCTGGGTTCTTGTCGTTACCAATACCATGACAATTGCCATTCCAGTTATGGAGTTGCTATCCTATCAACTTTGTATGAAATGGTGCACTGGTGGTGACACAAGTCTCGCTGGTCGCAAAGAGGTCGCCGAGATGTCTCCATGATGTGATGTCTCCTGGAGATTGGCCTGGTATCCAGGGATTCTTGGGAGAGCTGAACATGTTGGATTTTTTTTTTTTTTTTTTTGGAGACTATTTCCAGGCTCCAGCTGGTCTCAGAGACTTGGACAGGACACCACTTAAAGGGATTGTGCAGTTATGGTTGAGACCTAATTTCAGGTTTCTAACATTTGTTGGTGAGATAATGAGAAACCTCTTATAAAATGCGAAAGAGCATGTAATTCTATGAGGATTTCAACGTTTATTTGATGAAAATTGGTTTTGAAATGGCTGAGATATCAAAAAAGAGCGATACTAATAAAGTGTGGGACCCACACTTTATTACAATCGCTTTGTTTTACTTTGTTTTTTGATGTTTCAGTCATTCCAAACCCGATCTTCGTCAAATAAACTTTGAATTCCTCTTAAAATGGTATGTTCTGTACTATATCATAAGTGTTTTCTTGGTAGCTCGCAAAAAGTTAAAAACCCAATTCTCATCTCCACCAAAACTGTACTATCCCTTTAACTGATTATCTGACCAACAATGCAAAAAAGTCATCTTCACCAAAATTTGAGATAAAGGTCTTGTCACCCCAGGAACGAGCCGGAGTGCATGTGAATCTCGGTGGTTGCATTTGGCGCAGCTCTGTTGTTTTTCAAGTTTATTATGCGCACAAAAGTTAATCTGTGCTTTCTTTTTATCACCAAGCAGCTATTTTAACCTTATAGGTGTTTATTAGTACTCTTTCATGCCTACAGCTGTGAGGCTGTGGAATGATTTGCCGATAGACGTCATCACAGCTTCATCCGTGGACGTCTTCAGGGCACACATCTCATCCAACTAGCTCCAAGGGATGGTTTTTTACTTGCACTTGTACATATCATGCACCACCGGCTTCACATGCACTCAAGTTACACCTCGGCGTAATATATCCAGTCTTGGACGTTGCTGAGTATCCACCTAGAAGTAGAAAGGTTTTCCTCCTATCAATGAACAAAAAGGCCTATACAGTGATGCATGCAAGGACCACATTCTAGCAACCAGCATATCTACATCTCTTAAAGTTTCATACTGACGAATTAGAAAAAGAAATAATCGCGTGAGATAATAAACCCCAATATTAGCAAGAAATTTCCAAAAAAGACAAAATGCCAGACTCCCTTAAGGAGGATAAAGGGCTGTTTACCTTTGAACAAAAGGTTGTCAAGCAATTGTATTACTTGTGATAGTAAACAGTCTGGGAATGGCGACAAAATGTCTAAAAGATAGAATCAAGTCGAACATTCTGGGTATCATTTAAAGCATCATGATTCTTTATTTAAAACATTTATGATTCTTCATTTAAAACACCATGATTCTTTATTTGAAACATCATGATTCTTTATTAAGAACATCATGATTCTTTATTTAAAATGTCATGATTCTTTATTTCTTTCTTCTGGCCTAAACATGATACATTATAGCAAAGAGGTCATTCAATCATGAAAAAAAAATACTCTCAAATCAAATGTCAAGAAGAATATGAAGAAATATGACAAGGCAAATATTGCCATGTAATGAGGTGATTGCGTGTTGCTGGTGTTGTATTACACGAGAGCTACCAATAATACGCAGCACACATTATGTCAAGATACTATAAAACTTCTTGTGAACTCACATTTGGTAAGACCGCATGTGACTGCTCAAAGTTGGATGAAACTTTAATTCAAAACAAAGACACAAAAGAAAAAAAAAGAAGTTTTGCATGGATTTCTATAAAGATTAAAGCTCCAACTTTGGGTTTGATTTTCCCTTTTTATGACTTTCAGTTTTCTCCCATTGTTTTTTTTTTCCTCCATGATCCAACTATGAGGGTGCAGTTTACATACCAGCAAATATGGTATTTAGTGAGGGGTGAAACCTTAAAAAGATTTGTATAATTGAGGTATAGAGACAAACATGGCACTGAATTATTCTAGTTTTTTGACATTACCGTCATTGCACAAACTCAGTAAAAATGGTGCGCAGAATCACAATATTGATGGTTTCTGTAATTAGCAGTTTGAAAAGGACATGGTTCCTCCGACAAACTTCAATCTTACTAACTTGAAGGGATATGCAACAAAAATAAGAAAATAGTAAAAATAAAAAGAATGAAGGAGAGACAGGGCAGAATTATTAATCAAGAGCATAGCTACTGGGGCTCAGCCTTGTCTTATAACATCAAAATTATTCATCATAAAATGATACTTCACACCAAATATTATGCGATAACACAACAGGCGTGCTTGAAACTCATGGCATGCAATGATGACTGGTGTGAAAGGTTGGTATAAAAGCAACAGACAATCTCTGTGGTCATCCACTCCGTGGCACTCGCATTAAAGGAATCCACAATATGCTGAATCACGCTCCCCCTGGCAAGCTAGAGGTGCGAAGAGTTAATGCAACAACTGTGGTAGACTAGCCTGAGTCCAAGGCTTGCGCGATATGCGAGCCATTATTAAGCAACTTGTTGATGCCACAAAAACTGCATTAAAATGAGTAAGGGCAATGTCTTCTTTATCACATTATATTATGATGCACTGCTCTTCCCTATCTTCTTATTGATTTCTTTCATTGTTAGTGGAACAAAACACAACAAAATGATTAAGAAATCATAACATGCATGGCTTTTTTCCCCTATCCTAATAAGGTTTGATTTCACCTAGAATTCATAGCTAAGATTAATGGTTAGATAGCTGTGAATGTAATGTAAAATCAGATTTTTTTGCTGTTGCAAATTTCACAAGAAGGCAAGATTCAGAAAAGTAAGATGCACACAAAACTTCTTGTCTGCACAATGCATGAATGCCAGTGGCATTTCATGAAAGTTTTATGGTGCGAAAAAGGTCATCGGCTCCAATTTGTGAAAGTTTCACCACAAATGTTTCTTGTTTTACAGTGATTTTAGTGTGGTAGTACTGAAGATGCTAATGGGGACTTTTTTGATTGTGTAGACAGGGATGTCGTTCTCATTCTCAAACCATGCCAAACATTTGTGGTCCACTCATTTTGTCCAACCAGTTAGAATCTGTTAGGATTTTCAGAACACATGTTCATGATGTGGACATCTTTAACTTATGGATACACCCCCAGCCAGCCTGATTTTTACACCCAATAATAAACATCAACCGTCCTGGAATCGAAGAAGCAGTGAAATCCTTCATACAATCACGTTTATCTCAGAGTGATAGTTGGAGTCTTGAGTGAAAGTGATGAGAGTGATCAAGGTGACGTGAGGAAGGTTGATCACAAAAAGGGCTCCCTCTATGACCCAGTGAAGGATTTATAGCACTTTTCTATACCCGCTTTTTTTTTTTCTCCCTCTCTCCTTCCTTTCTAAACATTAAATCCGCATCAGATTTGGGTTGGCAATTAACACTGACATGCCTGTCTGTTGACGGCACATAGAAAGTGGGTGGGGAGAAAATATGAGTAACCTACCAAGTTCCATAGTTTTGTAGAGTTTTTTTTTTTTTTTTTTTTTTTTTTTTTTACAATGCTTTGCTTGCTCATTAGCAAGGGATAAAATGAGAAATGTGATGTATATGTATCTTCAGACACTAGTATTAAAAGGCGATGAAAATCATTTACTAACACATTCATATGCATTCGTACACTGATGAAATGATGCTTATATAGTTTATATAGAAGGTTGATAGTGATTCTTCTGTAAATGAAGACAAAAAAGAAATAATGACAAGTCTACTTCATTTAGCACTGTGTCATGAGCCAATTTACTACATTGAAATTAGCATTCTTCAAAACTGGTTAATCCACGGAACATGCCAGTGTAGAATACTTATTTATTGAAAGTTCTAAGAAAAATGGGCAGTGAAAATGTCATCTTATAAACTAAAACAAAAACAAAAAACACTGCCCAAGCTGATGTCTTAAAAGAAAACAAAAAAGATGCCCGCTGTGCTTTGCCTCACTAAACTATTTAAAATCATGTGCTGCAGAGTTCTCTGATTAACGTAAAGACCTTAAACTCTCTCCATTTTTTGGAGTCCATGGGAGGAGAAGAATAGGAGGATTAAAAAGCCACGCCCATGAATCCTCCCACTACCCTGTGCTTAGCTTTCCTTCCAGACTGCCCTCACTTTTTTTTTCTCATGTATTGGTACTTTGATCTGCTGCATCTCCATAGGATTTTATTCTTCTTCGTATGTATACACCTCTATGGGTGGTTCCAACAACATAGGAGATTAGCCTCTCCCCAGACTGATGTTTTAATTTAAATCTACAAGGGTGCAGGTAGGGTTGGAAGAGAAAGTTGAAGTCATAGAGCATGGAAGGCAGGCTATGGGATCCGAAACATTATGATGTGGTTCTCACAAGACTCGTAGTATTACACAGCCCCACCTTGACTTCAACAGCATGTGCTGTTTTGATGGTGAAAACAGAGCGCATGATCTACCCAGTAAGATTTCTGTCTTTTCTTCTTTTTTTCAAGGCTTATGTCTAACATTGAATCACCCCATTGTCCATGCTCTCTCCAAAGACCAAGGAGTTACATATTTTGTACACTTCTTCATTATAACATTCAGCAGAGGGTGTGTATGCTATCAGCCATCATTCAAAATGAGATTTTGTTCAGAGTTTCTGTGATGAGTTGCTTTTGTATTGCCCCTCACATTCACTATTTCATATCAACTCACCTCATCAAGAATGTGATGTCAAGCATCTTAAACATGGTTATATACCAGACCTGAAATCTTGAAGTTTACATAAGGGAATGTTTACATCATTAGCAACAAAGAAACCTGGCTTTTTCTCACAGTTTGACTTGTTCAAGTTTGACATCTGACTGCCAGGACATTCCAAAGCTTTATTGTTTGCCGTTGGTCCCCATACCCCTCCCTCCCCCTCACATGTAAACACTTTCCAATCAAATATCCATTTTTCTTTTTGTCACCTGACCTCACCTTGAAATGAAGGAATGGTCACTGCACTCATAAGTGTGTGCACATGCACCTGAAAAACATAATATAAAAACTGATGATTGTGTGTGGACACACATGCACACACACAAATTTGCTAACTATTGTGATCTGCACTGTGTTGCATTAATTGGCCCATCCTGATATTTTTTTCTTCTTCTTCTGGGAGCTCTTGCAATGAATTTTCATGGGTGGTCTGTCAACAGCATGCAAAGATTACTGTAAAATGAGGAATGTTTGTGTGCATTTTGATTTTTGTGAATTTCGCGAGAGCCGAGTTTCGCGAAATTAGAATGCATGCTAAAGATCTTGTCTACACTATACACATTGAATGTTAGAGGCAAGTCGCGAAAATTTCATGCTGCGAATAAGGCCATCAGCTCCCATTCGCAAAAATTTCATGCTGCGAAAATATCGTGTTTTACAGTAATTGTGTTATTTATGCCATGTTTTAAGTCCATATGAGGGTGTTTGGAGTAATGCTGTGGTCATTGTTAATGCTGTGTAGTATGAAGAGTGAAAGTGCTTTAAGCCTGTAGTGAGGTTTAAATGACTGATATAAAAAAAAGTAAAACAAAGTGATCCTGATAAAAGGTGGATCCTCGGCCATTTCAAACAAGTCTTCATCAAATTAGATTGGAATTCCTCTTAAAATTGTATACACTCTTTCATATTTCATAAAAGGTTTCTCAAACTCATTACCTTACAAACAAAAAGAAGTTGAAAACCTGAAGCCCCATCACAACCGAAACTTGTGCTGTCCCTTTAAGTTCCAGTGTTAGCCGTCCATGTTTAAACTCTAGGTTTTGCAAATTTGGTTAAATTTGCCAGTGTAAATGGTCTATGATGTATCATTGCTGGGATGGGGAATGCGTTTCATTTGCCGACACACGTGACCTCTGGTGGTGCCCGTCTTCCTAATTGCTCCTCATTACTCGCCAAACCGTCGACAGTCAGCACTGTTTACACACACAGAAACGCTTACACACACACTTGATCTCTTTCTCTTTGTTTTGCTGAACTTGGCCTTGTGCCATCACATCTGCCTGCTATCAGTAACATATTTCCCCCTATATACATGGTTTTTTTATCCATGAGAACTATGTAGTAGGCCTACTAGTAGATGTTCTGGATGAAAAGTAAGGTGCTCACGTTTCTATGACATGAGCAGTGAGATATTGTCCAGAGATGAGTAGAGAGATAAATAGGTAGGTATTTAGGTAGGTAGGTAGATAGATAGATAGATAGATAGATAGATAGATAGATAGATAGATAGATAGATGGATAGAAAAACAGATAGTTAGGTAGATAGGTAGATAGAGAGATGAGTTGATGTTGAAGTTGATACACATATTGTGTCATGATACTGATTTTTTTTTTTTTTTTTTTGCTATCTTAAAAGCAAAATTATCACTCTTGGTGGTGGATCGCTATGATATGACTTTTTGTGAGATGTCGATGAATAGGATTTGTTGGCTATTCTTTCATTTATCTCATAACCCTTGTCCACCTGAGTGGATTTACCCATGATGCAATAGGTGAGGTGAGGGAACGAACCATGGTCTCAATTTTCAGATTTCCAATGCCTATAAAGCCTACAAAACAATAATAACAGCAACAAAATGCCTTGGAACCTCTTCCCGACAAGCATTATTCACATATGTTCAGCTTTGGCAATCACATACTGTAAAAGTGGAAATTTTCGCGGCGTTGAAATTTTTGCGCATTTCGCGCAACCGCAAGCTTGCGCGAAAATAAAGGCACGCGAATATTTTTGTGTGCCATATGTTCTAGTTGTTGATGCTTTGATTGGGCGGAATTAAAAACAGGCGAATCTCTTCTTACGTGGCCAAGCGTGAAAAATTAGTTGCGCGAAAATATCCACTTTTACAGTAACAGAAGTTTTTATGGAATGTGTGTGTGTACATGAACTTCCGGACCCTGAGTGTATGTATGATTGCCAGGGTGCTGGATAACGTTTCTGAAGATGGGCAAGTTTGCAGGCAAATGTCCCATTTGTAGCACGTTCTACACTCGAACATATAATGCAATTCTTCTTTCTTTTATTATTTTTTTTGTAAGTGAAATGTGAGATGCAAGCTGTCATTACTATTTCTCTCTAGAGAGACTTATTGGCAGAGAAGTTCTATCTTTTGTCTTTGTTCGTCGCGCTGGCTCTGACCGCAGATTTCTTGCGAAAATGATTCAGGCGACATTGGAAAGTGACTATGTATCAAGGGTGCCAGCATTGTGATGCCGAAGTACCTCTGTGCCCAATTATTTTTGATGTGATTGAATAGTTTCATGTTGCCCAAGTTTTTATATGTGAAATGTGATTCTTGCCAGGTGATGGGGGGGGGGGGGGGGGGGGGGCAAAGTTATGTGCATGATTGTATCAGAGGATGTCAGTAATTTGATTTGACCACAAACGTTTGTCCATGAGGGAGAGGTGCAAATGGGCATTAGGAGTAGCACAATAGACTTTGTGTGCTGTTAACGCCCTTTTGCTTCTCATTTCATGAAACTCTTGACTGTGACGTGTGTTCTTTGCTATTTCCTTGATCGATCAATCACCAGCAGTTCAGAGCAAGGAGAATTGTCACAGTGATTTTCAGTATCTTTTGCAGTGTAACTGATGACATATAAATTGATTCTTAGACTATAATGCTAGTCTGTGATGGGCTTTGGGGTATAAATCTCTCTGTGATTTGTGTGTATTTATGTGTGTGTCTACCTGTCTGTCTGTCTGTTTCTGTGTGTATATATTTATGTATACGTGTGTAAGTATGTGTGCATGTATGTCAATGTGTTTGTATGTGTGCATTTTGATGATCTTCTGATAGTCAAATAAATCATTGTTATCACCACACAAGAGATTTATTATTTCAGTGAGCTTTGGGAACATTTTTTTTTTGTCCCTTGTTTTTTTTTTTTCTCTCTCTCTTTTGAGTCATTTCATACTCAGGATCTCCCTGGGGGAGAGATTGAGCAGCGTTAAATCAGCCTGGCTATGAAATCATATTTTGATTTGTGAAAACTTGAGCCTGAGAGAGGGATCAGCCATGATGTTTGTAGAAACATGGCTAGGGGTCAAAGGTCACGATGGGGTACGGAAAACATTGATGTATTGCCTGTAATTGGAGGACAGGGAGAAGGGAAAGGGAGTGGTTGAGATGGCTAAGAGAGAGAAGGAGAGGATGTGTGTGTGTGTCAAAGAGATAGATAGAGTAGAGAGGCACATACACATACTGTAGACTTAATAGGTAACATAGCTGAATAAAGAAAAATAACTAAGAAGGTAGAAAAATATGGAGAGATAAGAACACAATACTGAAAATTCAGACAATTATTAGCAAGAGGGAGGAGTATGCAGAGTTTGCAATCAAGGGGGCTGTCTACACACTTGTCGTTGCTTGATAGTTTAATCGAAGTGGTATCTAAATTTTCGGTGCAGAATTTCTCGTGGAGTCATTATAATCATCGCGACAATCACCTCCCCCCCCCCCCCCCCCATAATTGATATTGTAAATCAAATTTGTGATATCTTAACAATATTTGATAGTTTTCTGTTCATAAATCTCCTGCTTGTGAGTGAGATGCCAAGGTCTGCCTTTTATTAAAATGAACTCTGTGTAGTGGTAGCTCATGAACCCTGCAAGACACTGGAATAAATCAGGATCTGAGTGTATATTAGAATAGACTACCATTATGATGGTAGCCAGTCCACTCTTTTCATTCTTTTTGCTCATTCATCCGCATAATATCTTCTGTTGTGTGAATCTGCTGGTATTATGCAATGACTTTGATTCGGTACAGATGCATGCAGTGGACAGCCAGATGAGTTGAAAAAAAAAAATTGAACACAGTGTAGGATGGAGAGATTTTGTACTGTACAATGCACCCCTGTTAAAACAAACACAAATGCAATGAAATTCTTGTTACAACAGAGCAAAAAATCACATCCCCAAACTGTCATCTACAGTATCTAGGCTCTTATCTTTATTTGCTTTACTGTTTGGCTACTACAAAATTTCAACATAATGAAAGAAAAGTGCTGGTCAGGAAAAGTGGATGAAAATGATTGCCCTGTGTAGTTCTGATCATTCTTTGAGGCTGCATGTGCCCGTCAGTGAATCTGGCATTCATGCCTTTCAAACAAAGCGAAAAAAATGAATGCAAATACATAGCCATCTTTCATAATAAATTGTTAAGGATAAATGTTAAGATTATAACCAAAGTCAGTATGCATCTCGACAGAAGAATTTCATGAATTTGAATAACTGATCACTGATCAATTCAATGCTTATTTACGTCAGTGTAGGGCAGTTTGTCAATCAGTTGCAATAAAGTCAGTATATTAATCACATGAGCCTGTACACTAGTGAAGTCAAACCAATGACTACTAGTATCCTTTCCTCAAGACCTGGTAACAAGACACTCAGTCCACTTGTTCTTGTGGAATACATTATGATACTCATATTCCAGTTTGATGCAGTGGTCATTGCTATGTTAGGCAAGCCTGAGATAATCATTCTGTCTGTTGAGAGCAACCATTTTGAATGAAGTAAACTAGTGTGTTGTGATAGGTTTGATGTTTTGGGGCTCCCTCTGATGTATGAAATCTCTTTTCTTTTTTTCTTTCCAATCAACAGCTGGAAGAACTAGTGACGAGTTGGAACACAAGGCACAAACCTCTAGGTAAGAAATCTGATTGTGACACTTGCAGTCTTCAAAGAAAATTGGCCAATTTGCCACGTGCAGTCATGTATATTACAAATTTTCATAACATCCTTGTATTCTTTGCTTGGCAATGAAAATATTCTGTGAGAGTGTGCCGTGCATATGCCACAAATTCCCATAAGATTGACAAGATAAGCAATGTTTGTTGAATGCTAAATGTAGGTGGCAGCATAAAATCCCACATCTGTGAAGTCAACAAGTCATGAATATGTAAGTTTGTTATCTCCTTCATGCTACATGGCTAAAATATATTCAATATCCATTGTATACTGTAAAATGAGGAATGTTCGCGTGCATTTTAATTTCGCGAATTTCGCGAGAGCCAATATTCGCGAAATTAAAATGCACATGAAAGTTCTTGTCTACACTTTACGCATTGAATGTTAGAGGCAACTCGCGAAAATTTCATGTCGCAGAAAAGGCCATTGGCTCCAATTCGCGAAAATTTAATGTTGCGAAAATATTGTGTTTTACTGTACTTGAATCAATCATTTGTGAAGAATCTTCATTGTGTGGGTATACTAGCTCTGAAAATGGTTAGCATCCCATGCAAAAAAAAAATAAATAATAATAAAACAGAAAAGAAGAGAAAAACAGTGAATGTGAAACTAGTTTTTCATTGAGTGTAATATTTTGCATTTTATCTTTCTTTGGTCATATAGGAGTCATATTCTCAAGAGAACTGTGGCAAGAACATCGAAACTACTACACAACTTACAACAAAATCAGGAGGTATGTTCAGCAGTTCATTAACCTCTGTGCAGTGCAAGTAGATCTGGATAATTAAGACATTATGAAGTAAACAGAGAAAGAAAAAAAAAAGTGGCAAAATTAAAAGCCAGCAATGATGAAGTACAAATCAACAATTCAACTAATGTATCACATTATAAGAATAGATTTACAGTGTCAGATTAGAGTTAACAATAGGTTAGTAATGTAAGTTTAGTTGATTCCCAGTTGATAATTTTATCTAACCTTTTTGAAAAGAAAATGAACAGTTGCCCATTTTGATGAGAGCAGTTTTTTTCAGAAGTAAAGGAACAAAAGATACCGAAGGAGCAGAAGGATATAGAAAGTGATTTGAAAAAGAAGAAGAAGAAATCACTGGCAGTTACACCCTTCTGCTTGTCAAATGACCACATGTTAGGAATCTGCCGACATGGCCCTGTCACAATGTGTGTCATTGAACTCCAAGTAGTGTCAGCATTAGTAAGCAATGCTGCATGGAATGACTTGTGTGGCATTTCTGAAGGGTTTGTGGAATGTGAAAGCGATGAGGGAAGATGTGATATTTCGCGGTAATGGAAGACAACCCAGAGGAGACGAAAACATCTGGAGCAAACTGTTGTGCTTGAAACGGACACCCAGGGTAAACGCATCATAGGGTGATGAAATGATCCCCAGGGAGAGTGCTCATCTCCTCCCCTCCCCCCCCCCCCCCTCCATGTCTCTTGCTTGACCTTGCCCTGGTAACATTCATGAAGAGAGGGCATCACTTAGCATCATCTGTCATGGGGGTCGAACCCTGGCGGGGGATGACCTTGGGAGCAGACCCCGCCTCCATAAAGCCGCCAAAACCCGGAGATGTTCGCAAATTGCCATCTAACGATCTACTTCATCATCATCCTCTAGGCAGCATCTTTTGGCAGTCGCTGTGGAACCCAGGGCTCTAATGATTAGTCTGCTAATGGGACTGACAGATCTTACAAGGGTGACACTACTGCTCTTCGACATTCCTACACGAGTCACGAGACTAACAAGTCTGAAAGGGGGAGAAGGAAAAATACAGAAAAGGAAAACAAAACAGAGGAGCCAAACAGTGCTGGTGTAGATGATTGTTTAAAGGGGATTTATCCCTAACTGTATGATTATATGGATTGAGTGGATGCAGGAATATCACTTGTACAAATTATTAAAGTTTGACAAAACTCAGACAATCCGTACAAGAGTACTGAATCTTTATTGAAATTTCGGTTAAATCCATGTGCCTTCATTGCTGATTTAAGAAGCTTTCAACAACTTTGTGATGTTAAAGGTCCAGTTTACCTTTGGGAGCAGTCATTTGAAAAATGTTCAAGATATCGCCTTTCATGCATATGTGTAGGTCTGTTGTACCACAAAACACCCTCCCATATAAAAGTTTTGCTATAAAGCCTAAGATAAAAGGAGATGTCAGCATTTTTCTCAATAAACCGTAGTGGTATACGGTTTAGTCTGCAAACATTTTCATTATAACTATTGTTCACATTTTCTATATTCAACAATACTTAGCATCCATTGTACTGATTCAAATTTTCACAGTGGTTGTTTCTACCCCTAACTCACATTTTAGAACTATCTTAAAGCACTAATGCTGGGTTTTTGTTTCATCTGCAAATGGTAAATTATGCCTTTAAAGTACGTTGACAATACAAAGAAAGTAAAATGAGAATTTCAAACAAGAAGAGACCGATGATCACTTTCTCCTCTCTGTATCTCTTTTAACTCTCACTTCCTTATTCCTTGTCTCTTTGTATGATCTTCATAAAAGGTGTCATGACTTTTGTTTTGTTTTGTTTTTTCCCTGTAAGAGTATTGAACAAAAGTTTTCTGTAAATGCAACAGCAACAACAAGGACATATTGTGTTCATGATAATATGTGCATGTATGTGTGTGTGTGTGTGTGTGTGTGTGTGTGTGTGTGTGTGTGTCTGTGTTTGTGTGTGTGTGTGTGTGTTTGAGAGCAGAGGAATGGAACCAACTAACTTATTGCTGACCCTTTGATCTGACATAATTTCAGGTAACTCCCTTGGTAGTACAATTTTATCCTTTGCTCATTTTTCGGTACCAAAATTGGCCGCGTCAACCGTTAGGAGTGAGTATGCCACAGCGGAGAGCAAAAAATATGGACGGTGGTGATTGATTGGTTTCTTAGCTGCCTCGGCCATATAAAGTCAGTATAATCCCCCAAATTATCCAATTAGATGTAGGAGACTCACATCTGGGGCTTGGAGGGTAGCGGGGATGCGCCCCGAAAGAAGAGCCCAGCCCTCTAGGGTGGTGCCGTGGAGTTCACCACGTTGGTCTGTCTCTCTTCTCTCTCGCTCCTGCGCTGCCCTCTTGTGAAACCAGCTTGTGCATATAGGCCTATGGTGTTCGTTTGGAAAATCACACTCACATAATGGAGTGTGCAGTGTAAGAAGGTCATACTTTCATTTTCTGTAGGACCAGTATCGGTTCCCTTTTTGCTCTAAATCCTCTCTTTACCCAGAAGAAATGGGAAGCAGAGCAGCTTCTGATCTCACACAGCACATCAATGCCTTTTTATGCCTCCGCCACGAAGTGGTGCCGGAGGCATTATGTTTTTGGGTTGTCCGTCCGTCCGTCCGTCCGTCCGTCCGTCCGTCCGTCCGTCCGTCCTTCCGTCCTTCCGTCCGTCCGTAATGAATTTTGTGGACAGGGTAACTACCAAAACCTTTTTCGGTATCCTAATGAAACTTGGCATGTATGTGTATTAGGGGGTGAAGTTGTGCCTATCAACTTTTGGGTGCACATGCTCAAGGTCATAGGTCAAAAGGTCAAGGTCAAATGATTAAAATTTCACTATTTCCCCCATATCTATGCAATGCCTAAAGATATTTTCTTGAAACTTAGTGTATACATGTATTACCCAATTAAGATTCTCTGGTGAAAGTTTGGGGTCATGAGGTCAAAAGGTCAAAGGTCAAAAGGTCAAGTAAAGTGTTAAAATTTTACTTTTTTCTCTATATCTTGGAAATTGTTCAAGGTATCTTCATGAAACATAGTATATATGCATGTACTGACTGGCAGTGGTTATCTAGGGAATTCAGGGTTCATTGGGTCAAAGGTCAGGGGTCAAAGGTCAAGGCAATACTTCAAAATTTTATTATTTTCCTTATATTTATGCAATGCCAGCAGGATTATTTTGTTTAACTTGATGTATTCATGTATAACCCAATAGAAATTATCTGGGATTTTTTTTTTTGCCAAGAAGGTCAAAGGTCAAAAGGTCAAAATGAAAGTGCTGAATTTACTTCTTTCTCCATATCTCGGAAGTGGCTCAAGTTATCTTGAAACTTAGTACATATTTATGTATGTTCTGCCTGGCAGTGATTCTCTTATAAATCAAAGGCCAGATGAAAATGATAACAATTTACTGTTCAATACCGAAATTGCACTTTTTCTCCATACCTTGAAAATTACTCGGTGCATAAACTTATGAAAGGGTCAAAGTCAAGTTAAAGTTCTTAAATCCCCAAATACATGCTCTCCTCCAATTCATCCAATTAAACATACACGTGTAGGTCAAGGAAGGTAAACATTCAATACATTTGTGACAAACATGTCATTTTGATATTTTGCCAATTTTGTTAAAATGTAATCACACATTGTCCACATGTACTATAGACCCATTAGGAGAATCATGCATTATGGCGGAGGCATACCAGTCGCCATAGCGACATTTCTAGTTGGTTTTTATACCCACAAGGCACCCCTGCTTCTCACCCCATTTCTCTATTAGTGCATTTCCAATCCGTGTTCAAGTTGACTTTGATATCAAGAGAGTAAAAATAAATCAGACAAATAGTATATATTAGTATAGGCCAAAGTCAAATAGTATAAATCAGACAAATAGTATATATGGTATAGGCCAAAGTCCCATGCAAATTTGAATTAGACTGAGGAAGTTGTTAATTCTGACATGTTTACACCAAAAAGTGGTGGTGGTCGTAACCACGTCTGCAAATTAGCAAAGATAATGATGTCATCAACACAACACTCCCATTGGTTTGTGCACAAACATGTTATAAAATCAGGTTTTGGATGATTCAGCTATACACCCTATACTATAACCTTTTCCAAAAAACATTACCGTTGTTTTTCACAATATAGAGCGTATATACTTATCCAAACACCTTAAGAATTTGGCATGAAAAGGAAGAGTAAGTTTTTTTGGTTTTTTTTTTTAATACTAATTCTCTGTCAAAACCCTCAGGAATTCAGTGAAAAATTGTCTGAAGATCAATGGGAAACTTGTTTGGTGATGATATCATCATTCCTTATTGCACTTGTGATTGAGAATTCAAATATCAATGTTATCATGAAAATATGCGAAACTTTTGAAATTCTATAACTCTTTCATTGTGTATAAATTTGAGTACTATGAAATCTACCATTCTTCTTGTCTCAGTGATGGTGATTTTCCCCAAGCAGACCCACCCAAGTCCCTTCTCATATCATCTAGATAATATTACTGTCAAAGAAAGTATCACGTTGCTCACATTTTCTTCTTATTTCATTCCCTTTCATTGTTTTCTCATGGCTTTCTTTAAATGCATAGTACATCTGTCCTTTAGATTAAAGGGAAAAGCCAATCCATGTTATAATAGACTCTGAATGAATACAGTAAAATCAGAGACAGACAAAATGGTAGAAGTTTCATCAAAATTGGACAGTAAATAGGAAAAAAAAGAACGATGAGAGTAGATATCTAAAGAGTGGAATTGCGCTTTAAAGGATGAATTGTAGTAATAAAAAGAGTGTAGTGATAAAACAGCAGTTCTGTCCTTCGCAAAGAAATGAAAAAAATCCCAGTATTACAAAGAAAAGACAAAAAAAAATGGAAGAGGTTCTTCAGAGTGTATCATAATTGCGTGCTTGAGCTGAAACTTGATCAGTTGCATCTTAGGATTTTATTCTTCTCTCTGAGAAACATGAGCAGTTATTAGGGTGCGTCCAGAGATGGCTTTTATGGTCTCTGGATCCTGACAGCTGAATTATGACCTTGTTAAACACGCCTAAAAGGCACGATTAGTGAGAACATTCCAACCCTAAAAACGGAGAAAAATCTTGAAAAGAAGCTGAAGGAAGGAGGCACACCATTAGTGGGTGAAAAATGAGGCAAATATCTGAAGGGGAGGGGGGGGGGGATGGAGGAAAGAAGGGGGAGATGGGATGCAGGTAAATATGTTTTTGTTGTACTTTGCTTTGTTTTGCTTCTTTGCTGAGTATTACTGAAAGCGTTCAGAGAGAGACAGAAGAACAAATTTAGCGGATGTCAGCCAATGAGAATGTCACAACTTTAGACTTACTCAACCTGATCTTGACTTCCCTCCATTGTTTTGGTTTGATGACTTGCATGTATAATTGATTTGTTTAGGGGTGTGCCATTCCATTCTTTTCCCATTTGATGTAATTTTTTGACCATTGCTTTTTTTTCCATATTAGATACATAGATTATAGAATGTTGAGACACCCCAAGATCAACTCCATGTAAACTCAGTCTGTATTCTGTAGATGTCCTATGTCTAAACCTTCTGAGAATTGTTACAAGTGCAATTTCTTTCCACATGAGTTTGATAGATAGAGTGAAATTAACAAACAAAGTTTGTTAATTGCACTCAACAAACAAAGTCTCACTGGAAATAACATCAAATTTGAATCAAATATAGGCTCTGTAAAAAAAAAAAAAAAAAAAAAAGCCAAGTATCCATATCATTTTACTCTCTTCATTACACAATGCAGGTTTTGACAAACAAAATCCGATCAGAAGATTTCCTTATAGAGAAGTGCAATGTACAAGCATGATGTGACTGAGAGTAACAGGTAGCCTTAAAAAGTGGTTGCCCTTCTAATTTCTATGAAATTCTGGTTATTTCTTCTGTATTTCATCCAAAGGTGATACTTGAGTTTAGAATAGAATCAACCAGATTTTAGTTCATGTTTATCCAGCTTGATGTACTATGACAGTGTTTCTTTTGATAATTTTTTCATTCTTTAACGCTGTATTTTTTTTTTTTTTTTAGTTTGTTGCCTTATGACAAACCGGCCGCGGGGTTGTTCAAATCAAATTTATGAGCAAAATTCACAGTGGAGAGCTGTTACCTCAAGCTAGAGTCCAGGCTGCTCTTTTCTGCTGAGGAGCGCTTCTGTGTTGAAGATAGCAGCTGTCATTTGGGAATCTTTACGTGGAATGATATTTCTGTGAAAAGAATGATATTTAGGTTTTTAGTACCCCTTTCAGTAACTCATGCATTTCTGGCCAGCTCCTGGCCCGAGCTAATTTGGCCCGTGCCAAGCAGTAAAAATTGCGTTCAGTAACTACAGCAGAGCCGCGCTACTTTTACGATGACCCATTCACGAACTCGGCCACGTAAGGGATAACTGCCATGGTAACTGAACACGTCATGGACAGAGCGGAAGTGCATTTTTGCGCGATATTTGATGTGCATGCCACGTGCTTATGAGCTGAGCAGCGTGAGCTGTGACCTTTGACCGTGAAAGGAATTTTGGCCCGTGCCTGGCGCTGCTATCGTTCATAAACTCTTCGATCAGCGCCAGGCCCGTGCCTGGCCCGCGCCTGGTGCTAGCTGCAGCAGCGCCAAAATAGCCCGCTCCTGGTGCGGGCCACTTTGGCCCGACCCATTCATAAACTCAAAATTTTACGACTTAGCTCAGGCCTGGCGCTAGCCAGGGGACTTACTGAAAGGGGTATAGAATTAGCAAATTTCTTCTGTTGACAAATGCACCTGCTTAACTGGAAGAATAATACCATAGGTTTCATAAGTTACGTTCAGACGGGAGCCCTTAACCTCGAAGTTAGGAAACTTCGAGGTTAGAGCTTGTAGTTAGGGACCGTGAAGACGCACTCGTAGTTAGCAAACCTCGAGGTTTGCTCGATGTTTCGAGCCACGAGAAATCTTATGGTTAGCGCTCTAACCACAAGCCGCGGGGGGTCCCCACTCGTAGTTAAGCACCGTGTGGACACAAAAAACAACAAACTCGAAGTTAAGAGTGACCTCGCCGTTAACTCCAGCCCCCACAATTTCCCTCTGCTTCCGGGTCAACCTCCCAAACGTACACCACAAATACACTACACGTGAAAAACCTATGACGCACGACACAACAACATCATCTTTTCTTCCCATGCACTTGATCTGTGAAACTGAACACGTCGAACTCGCTACTGTATTCTATATTCTTCTCCGACGCTAAACAAATGTTTTCGACGAATATCTTCATAAAGGCATAAAGTCATCAGTGCAGTGCCATCTCTGCATACCATGACAGAGAAAAAGAGTACCTGTAAGCGAGTCCGACAGGGTTGGACTAAAGAATAAATAGACGCCATATGTTAGCAGTGTGGGCTGAAACTTCCGGTTTTGTGGTTTTAACATCGAGTGGGACCCACTCGTAGTTACGGGGGGGGGGGGGGGGGGGGGGCAGAAGCTTAACCTCGAGGTTTCGTAACCTCGAGGTTAAGATTCGTCGTGTGGACACACGTCGTCGTAGTTAGGGGGCAAGAGCTAAACCTCGAGGTTTCCTAACCTCGAGGTTAGGGCCTGCCGTCTGAACGTAACTATAGTAATACAAGTGGCAGGTACTGCAAAAGGTTCAAATGAAACCAAAAATATTTTAGAATCATACTTGTATCTTGCTGCAAAAGCAGTGATCAGTTTCAGCTGAACAGTTACTGTGTGCTAAATTAGGACTAAACTTACTGGAGACATGGAAGTTGTACAGCAAGGGCAAGTGCCTGATCATATGTGGAGGCCAAAGCAGGATTTCAAATTTACAAATACATCAACACTAGGTTGTTTTTTTTTTTTCATTCTTCCCCTCATTAATGTTTCCAAGAAGAAGGTCTGCTGGTGCAAATTGAGGATTTTACCTTTAAAAGTGAGATACACCCCCAGACAGGATCAGACCTAAGTGGTACATTCAACGCCTTAGTTTAGGGGCAGAACACTTGCATGGAACCATTCATCATCACCTGTGCTCTTTTCGGCAACCAAAAGTTGAATGCATGCCTCTCGCCTTCCCTTTCGAGTTACTCTAGCTGCATTCAAAAATAAGGTCTTGAGATAAAGAGGGCTTTCAGACTTGCTTCTAAATGTTTTCAGACTTGTCTTTCAAATGGTTAAGAAATAAACTTCATGCCCATCTACAGTTTTATTTGTAGCATTTTATGCAAACTTGAGCCCCAATTCTTCCCAAACATGTTTCTAATAGTGTTTTTGCCCAGTTGTGGTCTGGGGTTGTTTTCCAAGCAAATTTTAAAAGTGCATTTGTGGCATGAACAGCTTAACCTACACAACATGACCGAGAAGGTATAGGTTAGCTTGACATCATTATTACTCACTTTTTGTCATACATGTAGGTACAAACTCTAACATGTATTAAATGGGTGTAAGGAGTTGCTTGTGTGAGTGGCAGGCTGGATTTTGTGATGCAGCTATTGCATATGGCATGCTATCTGCAGAGTCAATTTTTTTTTTTTCATCTAAACAGTCAATAACTATGTGCCTTGACAAACACAGGTTTTGAACATGATTCGAAATTAGTTCTTTTACAAGTCTGAAACTCCTTGGGTTGCCCTTTCTATTGGACTACCTGCTGCAAAGAATTGCATCATCCCTTCTGGCAAATTGTCTCATGCCATTTTGAGATGACCCCTTACTTTCTGGAAGTTTTTTTAAGTGAGGTGCCAGGTAGACAGGCTTCTCCAGTTTTGCTGGGAAAGACAAAATAGAACAAAAAATACGCACATGCACAAAACACACATACAAACACAGACAGACTGATTCACAGCACACATACACATCCAAATATATAACACAATGTATGTGTGTACTGTGAAATAAGAAATGTTTCTGTGCATTTTATTTTCATGACTTTTGCTAAATCAAAATTCACGAGAAAGTTCTTGTCTACACTGCATTAAAATGCCAGTAGCAATCTGCAAAAATTTCATGCCATGAGACTGAGAGGGGTCGTTGGCTCCAAACTGTAAAAATCTCATGCTGCAAAAATATCATGCTTTACCGTATATTATGAAAATGATAATTGACGTACACAGGCAATACCATCAGGCAAAGCGTGTTATAGAAATGCTTTCAGCAGTACAGTAATTGAAGAAGTAATAGTAATAGTAGTAGTAGTAATAGCAGCTGCAGTAGTATAGAAGAAATGGAAACAGTGGTAACAGTGTTGTAATAGTCAAGCTATCAAAACTAATGAATTTTCTTTTTAATGATCTGAGAAAACAGGGTGATTACAGATGTTGACCACTATAACACAAAACAATGTCCAGACATACAAAGATGTGTACAATAGGCTTTATATTTGACAGTATCAAACATATATCTATGAATTATTTTAGAAACTATGAAAAATACAAGAAGAAGAAGAAAAGGTCTGTAAATATGAGCTTCTGTTGTGATTAAAGGGAAGGTAAACCCAAAGAACAATGTGGATTGAGTGAAAGCAGCAATATTAGTAGAACACATCAGTGAAAGTTTGAGGAAAATCGGACAATCGATGCAAAAGTTATGAATTTTTAAAGTTTTGGTGTTGGAACCGCTGGATGAGGAGACTACTAGAGGATATGACGTATGAGTGGACAACGATACAAGGAAAATATAAAGGAAATTCAACAAAAATTCACTTTTCTAGAATTATGAAAGAGCAATGGACCAACCGCTTTCAGAAAGCAGGGGGAATAATTGCTACCCCTAACATTATGCCAATGTCAAGTTGATGGAATTTGTAATTTTCATGAAAAATGGATTTTTGCAGAATTTTCTTTATATTTTCTAGGTATTGTTGTCCACTCATACGTCATATCCTCTAGTAGTCTCCTCATCCAGCGGTTCCAACATCAAAACTTTAAAAATTCATAACTTTTGCATCGATAGTCCGATTTTCCTCAAACTTTCACTGATGTGTTCTACTAATGCTGCTGCTTTCACTCAATCCACATTGCTCTTGGGGTTTATCTTCCCTTTAAGATGTGTGCCAGAAATATCAAAGAGTTATGGCAACATGATACTTTTGGCTTGACTGATCCATTTTATGGCCCAGGTGGTAGCCCAAATTTATGCCAAGGTCACCAACCCCTCTTTGGAATCTGATATGACTCAAACTTGAAAACAGTTAATGCTGCCACCCAAAAGGCCTGTCTTCATCAGCCCGAAGTTTCAAAATAGCGCACTATCTTGCAGTTACCAAACTAGCCCGATGTCAAATAGCGCGCTATTTGATCGGGAAAATTTCCCCCCAAATCGTGGTCTAGTTCGTGAAACAGCGCGCTATTTTGGGTGCGTCTCCATCAGCCCAAAATTTTCTCAATCCCTCCACGCTTCTGGTTAGCCAGCTGGCTATGGAAAGCGCATGTACAAGCTAGAGACTGTGTACAGTACATACACGCATGGTGTATTCACGGATCAAATGTGTGTACTAGGCCTACTGTCATTGACATCTTTAAAACCAGGGAGGTGATTCCTCTCACCTCCCTGTTAAAACTCATTGCTGTGCATGCTGGTTGTTGTTTGTACTTCTTCTTCTGGTCCACTCTACCTAAGCTGAAGATTCTTGCAGATTGTGTGTATTTTGGACTTGTTTAAACACTGCAAATCATTAAATTCATATAAGATGTCTCACTGGACAGAAGAAAGAGTAGCATTATTGATATCCCTTTGGAGAGAATATGCTGTACTGCTCACCTCCCTGGTTGTAGTATCATACATGCGGTGATATAGGAGATTTTGCGCAGGGAAATCCACTTTCAAACCACGAGCTAAGCAGAGTAATGATGCAAAGTGCGCATGCGTCAATTTTCGGGCTAATTTCCCCAAGCGGACTGTTCGAGCTGATGAAGACGCACATTCACTGTGTCGGCTATTTTCCAAGACCACAAAATATCCCGCCGGTTTGAATTTCGGGCTGATGAAGACACGCCTACATAGACCATACTCCCTATAAACTTTGTAGAGTGTTTATGCTGGCATTCATTTCGTATTGATGAACTAATGATGTTGGCAATTATTGCCTGATTTTAAAGGTTTTGTCCTGGTGCAAAGTGTTTACACAGTCTGATGAGGTGGATGGAATGCAGTTGGCTTGTAGAAGCTTCACATGGCACTTCATGCAATGATTCATGAACACCATCATCTATCTCACAAAGTTTGCTAATTAAATAGGATGCTGCTGCTCATTTTTGAAAGTGTAGAAAGTAGGTAAGAAAGGGATACTTTGATATGCAAAGTTGCCGTAGGAATGTATTGTTTGCACTATGTGCAAATGTGTGATGTTTAGGTAAGCTGCATATTTGATAAATTAGAAATTAGAAGGCTTGTGTAGTAGAGTTGCCAGGTTACTGTTGCTATGTGACCCAACTAACACCCCCTCCGTGCCAACATCCTTTGTAGTAATGCACATGAATCACATTGTTTGATTCAGTTTCATCTGTATTATCCAGTGACAAAGCTAAATGAATGCAATGTTTCGCATTATATATTACATTTAGCACTAGTCAAACATATCATATTTCAAGAAAGTCTAAAAGGTTTTTGAAGATTGTACAGAGAAAAATAAATTAAAGATTTTTACATAGTCATTTCATTAATAACTTAAAAATTGTGAACGAAATTAAACTTGCCATGAATTTTGGGGAGATATCATGGACTTGCATTTGCAAATATATGGAGGGAAAATCCTGTTTTGTGTTGTTTTCTTCTTCTTCTTCTTTTAAGCAAGGGGAAATAATTTACTTTGCTGCTCCAGACATCAAGTGTGCCATTTTAAATCAATTAAATGTATCAAGTAGACAAATAGATCCGGTATTGACTTCTGATAGTGAAATCGATCCTGACACAAGCATGGGAACCCAGACAAACATGATTTTATTCTTCCTCCTCACTCTCTCTCTCTCTCTCTATCTATCTCTATCTCTCTCTCTCTATCTCTTTTTCATTCTATCTATTTCTCTTTCTCTCTCTCTCGTTCAAGCACAATCTGCTCAGAAGGCTGGAAGCTGATCGGATTTTCCGCATTGGCATTGCCGTCCAGCCCCTAGGAAATAATTCATTATATCATGGGAAGGAATTGAAGGAATCAACATCCTTGCTGGATGACTGGTATTACTACAGCGGCAAAAACAAACATCTCTCTCTCTCTGTTTTATCTCCCTCTAAATCTTATAATCGTCTTTGATAACATTTTGGTTGCCAGTTATTGAATGAATTGCATGTTGGCTTTAGGTCAAATTAGAAATGTGCTTTCATCAATGCCTTATCTATTATTTTCATCTTTATTAGTTCTTTCTACCACATCTCTTAAAGTAACTGTTGCCTCTTTCCTTTAATATGGTGAGCAGAAGTTGCAAATCCCCCCTGTAGGCATCCTACCCCTTCCCCATTCATTGAGTACGTGATTATTACATTGGGATTACCGATATCAAATCATCTGAAATTTCTTTCCTATGGGCATTTTGTGGAGAAACAAGAAAAGCCACCTAATTTCCTGGGTTTTTTTTAATTTCCTTTATTTAGTTTGCTTGAAGATGAAAGGATCGTTCTATGTTTTAGAAATGGAAGAATGCAAGACAGATATATGTGTTTTTTTTTCTTTGCTTTTATTTTCCATAAATCAGCATATTTTTCAGCTATGAATTGCCAAAGCATACGTGTGAATGTTTTTCTCCTTTGTTATTGGTACATGGACAAGTCAAGAACCATTTGTTCTGGATGGCAAGCTTTCGATTAAAATGTATTAGCAGTTATCTAACATATTTACTTAGAGACATAGGACAAACTACTACATATTTCTGCTCCATTTTTCCCTTGTCCATTACAACCAACAAGAAAAAGGATTTGAATATATACAAATGTTTATGAATCTACATTTATCTTTTTGTGTTTATAGATAGATATCGATATGGAAATAGTTTATGTACCATAACTCCAAGCAACTATCTAGTAAGAAGACTCAATGTAGTCATGTAACAAGAGTAATTGACTTAAATCAGAAAATCTTTTTCGGCTGGCGCAGGATTTCGGCACGATCTGCCGCGTTTTGGTATCATAACAGGAAACTCTACATCCTCGTCAAGATACAGCACACTGTGAGTGAACATGGCAAGGGTAAATTTCATGGTGATGAGTAGTCTTACTTCCAGACTCTGGACTGCTTGCTGATAAGCAGGAGCATGGATCAGCTCTATCCCAAGGGGAATTTTGTGGTTTTTTTGTTTTTTGTTTTTTGGATAGAAGTCCAGTTCAGTGGATGCTTA
Source organism: Diadema antillarum (assembly GCF_040938485.1). Lineage (NCBI taxonomy): Eukaryota > Metazoa > Echinodermata > Echinoidea > Diadematoida > Diadematidae > Diadema > Diadema antillarum. The sequence goes on from NW_027273022.1 coordinate 165,254, forward strand.
CAGCTTAGCTCACATCTGTGAATCACATATTTAAACACAACATTGATATGTCGTGGTAATTTTATTGAATAATCGTAATGATTATTATTCTCATCACTGATTTATCATAATATTATCATCATCCTTTATAATTGTGATCATTATCACTACTACTACTGCTAATAGTGCTATTACTATTATCATTGTAATTGCCAATTATTGCTGCTGTTGCTGTTATTCATTTCATTTCATTCTTTTATGGTTTGTAATTTTGAATAACATATTTTTTTTTAACAAAACAATGTAAAAATGAATAACAATAAACACACACACACCTTGTAAACATGATATTGCAAGTCTTACAAGACTCTCAAATTCAAGGCTGATATTTTTTTCTCTCTTTTCTTGAACTTCAAGTGAACTCACCAGGTGGCAAGGGCATGGGGGGGGGGGGTACACTTGAAAGAGAGAGAAAGAAGAAAAAAACCCAAACTACTTGAAGGGGATGTTGGTCTGTGCTGAAATTCTCACTTTTCTCTTCGGCTCCCCTCCTTCTCTCGTTATGCGAGGCCACAATGCGGTCATGTGAAGGAAACAAGAGTGTGGGATGCAAGATAAAAAGACCTCTTGCCGAAAATGACAGCACATATTATTCCCCCTTTTGTTCATGGTGCTTGTCTGGGTCATGGAAGGTGACTGTCATCAAGCCACAGAAATTACACCCTTTTTTTGAAGTCGTGTTTATAATATCTGGTCTGATAGAATACTTTGAATGGGGAAGAAGATGTTTCAAGGGGGTCATTCAAGGAATCAATCTGTTCATTTTGCCCATATTTACGAAGAAACAAATGAAAATACAACTTTGGCTTTATAAACACACACACATACAGTCTTAGATACATGTAACTACATACCTTATTTTTTATCGATATTAACTCGAATAGTTGCATCACTTGATGCTTTTATTTCATTTCTCTCAATATAACCCCAAATATGTCATTTTCCATCAATCAGGAACCACTCTCTTATATTAAAGCAATGTGAAATATATATATTTTGTATATTTTGTATATGTTGCAGATATATGTATATCTGTGATGTGTCACCACAAAAGCCATATAATGTCAGGAGATATATAATAGGCCTACTTTATGATTAAAGAAAAACACAAATTGCCAAAGTTGGCTTTATGTGCATTTTTCTTACTTTTATGATGGCCGACTTTATACGGGTATTGAATGTGATGACACATTACCTGCCATCTTTAATACTTCAAATGATGTTTGTGTTCCTTTCTAATGTATAAACATTGTTATTTGTTTATGGAAGAATACATGAATCATCTTTTTTAATATGAAAACAATGAGTGAGTGTTTGTCAATGATTCTTAATCACTCTTACCAAATTCACACTTGTCTCTCCTTTCTAATCTGTGTGAAATGTGTATGAGTACATAATATCTCCATATTGCATTTCCATTATTCTGATGAGCAATGCAAAGCAAGGTATGACCACTATTTCAGCCATCGAATAAAAACGATAGTACATCCATCTGTTTGTGTGGGTGTGTGTGTTTGCACCTGTGCATGTGTGTTTATGTGTTTGTGATACACAGTTTTCAACAACAGCAAACAATAAGGACAGTTTCTGCCTCATGATCAACCTCTGAAACCATGACATTATTTTCTCTCAATGTAAGCAAACTTTTCAAAAGCCAACCCCATGTGGAAGCTGAATAGATCATCGTAGAGGTCCAGCCATATATTTCAGTCTTCTGAGGAAAATGTAGTCAATCTGGAGATAGAATTGTAGGCAAAAAAAAAAAGAAGAGAAAAAATATATGAAAGCAATATAAGTGTCAATGCTAAAATAAAATGTTATTTTGAATTTTTAACAAAGTTCCATTTTTGCAATATCTTCCACATTCAAATTCATGAAATTCTTCCGTTTGAGATGTTTTTATTTTATTTACGTCGATGTAGGGCAATTTGTCAATCCATATCTTCCACAGTCATGTATTTTAGAGCTATAAATGTCCAGCTTTTGCAATTGATAATGAAATTCCTATTGTACATCTTCCACAGTCTTGTATCAAAGAGTTTGAAAAGTACATCTTTTGCAATTGATCACAAAAAGCTTCTGTGATTGATAAATTTTCTTTTATCATTGGATATCTGTTTTTCTTACTGTGTATTAATATGTGTATAATCCTCTAAATGCTGTGATTTATTGCTGTTATAAGTGAGCTCACGAAATCACCTGTCCAGATTAGGTTTAAAACAGTAAATCCTGAGTTGTACACCAGTATGCTAAAACAAAATTACCTGTCCAGAACAGGTTTTAAACAGTAAATCCTGAGTTGTGCAGCAGTATGTTAAAACAAAAACAAAGCTGATCAACTGCAGCAACAATAACAAAAACAAATCAAACCAAACCAGAGCACCCTTGGTTCATCAATCCAAAGACAATACAAGCTGGGAAGTATGAGGGTTACCAGGAAAAAAAGAGAATACACTAGAGAGAAAAACAATATTCCGAATCCCGAATGAAGATTTTTTTTTCTTTTTCCCTCTGAACATCTTTTAGTGTCCTGTTCTGTATATTGATGTTTTGCTTGGATTTGTTTGGTTTTTGTAGGATCTGAAGACAACAAACCTTGCCCTGGTCCTTGCTCCTTGGACTAAAGGAAAAAGAAGTGAAAATAAGACAGGGGGGGGGGGGAGGGGATAAGAAGAAAAAAGTCACAAAAATAAGCAAAAGCTTGGGGACTTCATTTATTTCCCCAACCTCCTGAGGGTGTGGCTATGTGGTTTATACTTTGGGATGCTGCTAAAGGTGGCTAGGAACACTTAAATGGCCCTGGGATGAAAAAATGTCATGACACATTTTATTCCATCACGATATAGTCAGGCAGTGTCAGTTTAAAAGGCCTAAAGACAATATCAGATGACATGTTATAAAAAAAATGAAAAGGTTTCCTTCTAGTACTCCCTATAAAGATTTTATTGTGTCGTAATTTTTGGTGTTATGTTTCCTACGAAAATGATATTTCTTTGCAATCTCACCAAGTGTTTTTTAGATCAGTAGCAGTACAAAGAAAACAAAACTCCAATCCCCTTCCCCCCCCCCCCCCCATGGGAATATTACATACTGTAAGTCCAGAAATGTTCGCCTGCATTTTAATTTCACAAATTCCACGAGAGCTAAGATTCATGAAATTAAAATGTGTGCAAAAGTTCTTGTCTACACTACACACCTAACTGTATATATGCATTGAATGTCATTGGCAATTCGAAAACACTTCATGACATGAAGAAGGCTGTCAGCTCCGATTTGCGAAAAATTCATACCACAAGAATATCTTGCTTTACATTATATATTCTTTAAGACAATTCTTCAAAATTTTAATCTATAGGAATAGAAGACAAGAGATTGACAAAAAGGATTTAGATGAACACACACACACAAATGAGTCAGTGTAAAGAGTACGCAATGAATGAAAAATGAAAAAGATTGTATATCCTGTGATTCTTGAATCCTAGTGAGCCAAATATACGCTTAACAGTACCAATAAAAAGAAGCAGAATTTTTTTTTTTTAAATCAGTTTTTAAACTGAACAGTATGAAGATGAATGGTGACCATGGGGATATAAGATTGAGAGTTTCATATTGTGTTTTGGGCTTGCTGGTCATCCGTCTTTGTTGTTTTTTGGTTTTTTTACCCCCACCAAAAAAAAAAATAATAATCTCTTTATAAAAAGGAGAATGTAGTATTAATTGCATGTATTGATGTGATACTTTCCCGTAAAATTTGAAAGTCAGCATGCATTTCTGTTAGGACTGGATATATCAAAATGTGAAGGAATGACTTTTCATCATCTTTTTTTAATGTTTTTATCGATTTTCAATATTCATAACAACACATCAGCAAAACGATAATCAAATTACATGAAATGCGGAAAATGAAGGAATTAAAAGGGGAAAAAAGAGAAATAAAGAAGGAAAAAAGGCAATGTAAAACGATCATTCTTTGCCCTTCCTTTGCCCCATCCTGCTGGAAGTTACAGGTGTTGAACAGACACTGATGGTGCTGTCAGAGGGAGGAAAAGCCCTCTGGCTGATGGGGAGTAGCCCTGGCAAGTGGAACTTTTGGCTGCTCCCAAGAGCCTTTTGTTTTGTGGAAATCCCTTTCTCTTTCTCATGATCCTGTTCCAGTGTGTGAATGCTTGATTAGAGAGGAACATTTGCCTGCTGGGAATGTTGGTTGGATTGTGTGTAGAGTCCTCCCAAGGTTGCAGCGGATGTTTATGTCATGCCGCCTGGCCAGCAAACATGGATGCCTGTTACCATGTAATTTGAAATCTCTAAACAATGTCTGACAGTGACAGCTCCCAGTCGCGGGCCCAGGGGAGCGCTCGAGATGATATCTGTACATTTCTCATACTAGCTGTGAGCTCTCCATTTTTGAAATGATGCCAACATTCTCTTTTTATTAAAAGCTCCAACGACTGTTTTCAAAAGAAAAAAGAATCACCTCCTGAAGTTGCCAAGTTGCCACGAACTGTACAGAAATTCACCTCCCCGAGTTCTACTTCCAGCAGCAGAAGAATCAGGATATGAAATCAGATCGGTCAAACTAGAGCGTAGGGAAATAAATGACCGTTTCTGTTATCAAATCCATAAATTTCAGATAATGGCAATTACAGCTCCAGCAGGTTGAGTTAGAACTGGATCGACTGCGAGAGAGACACACATAGGGAATACTTCCTTGTGGGTCACTCTGCTTTGCAGTGTCTACTTGGTGTGCAATTTCTGTGAAGCACAAACCCTGAAGTTCAGATGAGTGGAATATCATTTTCCTCACAAGATTATGAAAATGGCATGAAACATTAGGCAAAAACTATACAGTGAAGTTTAGAGGTCCGTCTGCAGGAGAGTACTGTAAGTAAAACGAGGAATGTTTGCACGCATTTTGATTTAGCGAATTTCGCAAGAGCCAAGATTCGCGAAATAAGAATGCACGCGAAAGTTCTTGTCTACACTATATGCATTGAATGTTAGAGGCAACTCACGAAAATTTCATGCTGCGAAAAAGGCCGTCGGCTCCAATTCGCGAAAATTTCATGCCGAGAAAATATCTTGTTTTACAGTAGGACCTATACAAGTGTAAAGAAATATTTGGTTTCTTGATGTGATATCAGGTGCATAATATCAATGCACATTAACAGCAATATTGTACCGTCGTACGATTGCATAATGTGAATGCAGATACACAGCACCGATGGACATCACCTTCATTTGCTACCATGGGACTGCAAACTAAAACATTTTGTCAATAATTCAGCAACTATATGACCATCTGTACTTCATAAGGTCATCACTGCTACATATTCACAATTTGATGCTTTGGATGTAGTTACTTCTCGACACCATGTCCAAAAATAAGATTCAATAGGATCAATAGGATTCAATGTGTATTAACCCATAGGCTGCATTTATCATCTTTCCCCAGTTTGAAATGGCTTTCCATACCCACTATCAGAAGTCGTTTCCAAAGCCCTTTACAAACGCCTTTCAAAATAAGTTGCGTTTATCAACTCGTCGCCAACACGAAAGCTGGCCTTGTCACTGCACAGCTGCATTGCGCCATCTGACCCGAGGAAAGGGTCACATGCGGCGTGCTCAGTACGACGTCGTTTCAAAACAGCTTTGCCGTTTATCTCACTTCTAGAAACATGTTTCTGGCTGAAACCTGTTTCAGAAAGCACAAATTTGCAGTTTTCAAAAAGACTTTCCAAACCCCATAATCAAAACAGCTTTGCGTTTATCGTCTCAAAAAAAAAATCCCTGAAAGCCGTTTGGAAACCTGTTTCTGCTGAAAAAAAAGGAGTTGATAAACGCACCCATAATCACATCGTATCATTGTATGTATGGTAGCGACTAATCAATATCACTATTTCAGTAAAACGCATAACTTCAAAGTCCATTTGCTTTCTCATTTCATGATTGATTTTGATGACCTTTCAACCATTCTATTTGTATTATTTTATTACGTATGTCGGAACAAACTTGAAGGTGGAATGGAGTGTGCACTGTTAAAGAGATTCACCCTTTCATAAGAATTAGCATAACAAAAACATATTGTGATCATTTACACTTTGTTCTAGTCATATAAGGAACATTTCTGAAGGCATGTCATAGTCTTGTAACGAAGGAGGTGATGGCTGTGAGAAACATTCCAAAATCTATGATGCGCTCACATCTAAATGTTTATAAATATATATCAGTATTTCAGATCCTCACTGATCTCATGATTCATCTTCAAAGTGACAGCTCTCTTTCAGATCAACTTTCTCATTCGTGTTGAATTTTCTCCTGTAAAAATAGAAATAGCGAAAAATTTGGACGGTGTGTGAAAAGATTTGATGAGATAAAGGAATTTCTCCTCAAAATTATCTTCCAAGATCTGATGTTCTGTCAATTCCAAGCAGAGGAGATTAATTTAATTGTCCATTTGTCAAGTGCCATAACTGTCAAAAGAGCGAGTCTTCAATCTCGTTTTGATTTGGGGTCCATAAAAACTCCCTGTCACTAGCAAGGAGGAGTGAGCGTTTTTGACTGGATGCTGACTGAACTAGATTTTTCGCCTCATCTTTGGTGGCGACAAGTTGAGGGTCAGAGCTATTAGGGTCACTCCTTAAAACCTTGACCACTTTCTCCGTGGTTATTCCCCCTCTTGACATCCCAGATTCCAATCATGCCGCTCCCGTAACGACGGCGATGAGAGAGTTATCTATGCAAATGCTGATGTGACATGCCCCCGCCCTTCTTCTGCAACTGTGTTGTTGTCAAATAAGGCTAAGAGTAGTTAGTGGTGATGGTCTGTGAATTATGACTGGGCTGGCATGAAGAATCAACCCGGCTTTGAAAATATTGTCACTGTACACATCGTATTTATACGGTTTGACCCAAATATGAAGTTCGTGAACCCTTTCGTGGAAAGCAGTTAGATAGTGCCTAGGTTTGTCTGTCATAACAAAAGATGGGAAAGAAAAAATAGGCTGAACGAGAGAGGGGTATGTCAGGAAGGTGACCTATTTCTGTACAGTATAAAATATTTTGTTTGACTTTTAGATCAATTTATCAAGAAATACTCAAAATTTTTTGTTTGTTTTATTTTTATTTTTGTTTTTGTTTTATTTCTTCCTTTTTTACTTCAGAACAAATCCCAAAACAAGTTTCACAAGGACAGTCCTCTTTCAAAATGTCAAACTTGTGAGGCATGCTGGAAAGACAAGAATTCACAGTGGATATCCATGTTGAAATTCTGCAAATACATGTAATGATATGCTCAGCTATGAAATGAGAATTTCATCACTATTGAAATGATATATGATTTCATTTAGATTCAGTGCAGTATGTAAATGTTTGTTGGTAATTCATCAAAAAATCATATGTTGGTACACATACTGTATATATTACAGAGAGGTGTAAGGGAATTCACATTTATTTATCTTAACTGTTTTCTTCATGGTATTGTTTACAAGTATTGGACTTTTAAAAAATGGACTCTGAAATATAGTAATGTCTATCATTTTTACAGTTGATTGTTTGTGATTTTAGAGAGATATCCTTGAAAAATAGTGGTTGAAATCAAGCAAATGCATTTGAGTGTCTGTTCTTGAACTCCTCAATGATATGACTTTGTGGACAAAGAGTTAGTTCACACAGAGTGATGGGCAATCATTTTGGTTATCATGCCCCTGGCCACTGAAATTGTTCGATCTCGTCTCTTTACGAGAGTAGTAGTGTTACATCTAAAGAGTTCAATTATTCATAACTCCATCTGTGTAAAGATCTCCCCTTGATAAATTTCCTTTTCTGTAGCAAGTTTAAAGAACACAAAGGGGAAATAAATGGATTTTGTAGAAAAGTCAAACAAGAATTAAGAATAAATCTGGAGCAGAAGCTAAGGTCAGGAGATCAAGAGTTTGAAATCAAGTCTTTGTTGTGAGCCAAACTAACCCTGTTAGAATACAAAGTGAATAAAGTGATGTCTGACTTGGTTTGGTGACCCGTCGATTTATATTACCTGGTTTGCTTTGTCCTTGTTGTTTTCTCCCAGTTTAACGAACTACCTTCGTGGACACAACCAAGAGTTCATCGACCTGTGCCAAGAGCTACGTGGTGCTGCAAGACATTCCTTTGATTCCCTGATTCTACTTCCAGTAAGTGGACAATCTCTATGATGATGGTGGTTGTGATGATATTTTTGATGATAAGAGTGATTAGGCCCATTGTGACAGTGATTACGCTGGTCGATGACAGTTATGACCCATTTGTTGATTTTTATGTTCATGGTGCTGATTGCTATTGTAATGGAACTGAAGGTGGTAGTAATGATGATATGGTGATGGTGATGATGATGGTGGTGGCGGTGATGGTGACTGGTGATGGTGATGGTGACTGGTGATGGTGACTGGTGAGGGTAATGGTGATGGTGATGGTGATGGTGAGGGTGAGGGTGATGGTGATGGTGATGGTGACGGTGACGGTGACGGTGACGGTGGTGATGGTGATGGTGGTGGTGGTGGTGGTGGTGATGGTGACGGTGACGGTGACGGTGGTGATGGTGATGGTGACGGTGACGGTGGTGGTGGTGGTGATGGTGATGGTGATGGTGATGGTGATGGTGGTGGTGATGGTGGTGATGGTGATGGAGATGGTGGTGGTGATGGTGGTGGTGATGGTGATGGTGAGGGTGAGGGTGAGGGTGAGGGTGATGGTGATGGTGATGGTGATGGTGATGGTGAGGGTGAGGGTGAGGGTGAGGGTGATGGTGATGGTGATGGTGATGGTGATGGTATTTATGATGATATTGATAGATAAATGAATGAAGATTGTCTTTATCATGACAGCTTTGGCAGAAGAATGTGGCAATGAATGCAGTATATGTTTGTCTTCACGGTATAGTGGTTATCAGAATTGGAATGATGATAATATTCACACAGGTGATGATTGCATTAATGAGTTGACTTTGTGCTTTGCTTGACCTGTACTGCAAGATGAACCGATGAACCATGTAATTTATGTTCAAAAAATTATATGAGTGGGAGATACCATAGACAGAAAAGTTGTGTGTATGTGTGTGTGTGAGTGTGTGTGTGTGTGTGGCTTTTTCCTTGATGCCGGCAATCACCTACAAGGCTTTCTCTGTGCTGGAGCAAGTTTCCACACAGAGTATTTCAGAGTTTGTTTGTTTGTTTATTTGTTTTTGTTTTTGTTTTTAACTTTGTTGCTTTTATCACTACAATGAATTCCACCTAATAACACAATAGCACAGATAGATAAATGAAAAAAACCTTATTTCCAGTTGTATGGTCAGGATGTTCACATACATTTTGTGCTTTTTGGTTCCTCACAGGAAATTGAATTCCCTGTAATCTTGCGATGACATTGTAATATCAGACTGGCAGTGGTTGATTGTTGGGTACAAATTACATTATTCATTCTCATTAAGGCCATCTACTCTCACCAATTTTCAGAATCATCCATTCTGGATTTCTATGCAATGGGCTGGCTAATCTGTCCCATACTGATAGTGCAATGTCACATTTTTGGACATACTGTGGATGATTGCCACCCACAGGTGTATCTATCAATTTTGCAGCTAGGTTCAGACCACTGTAGTAGGGAGACGCAGTTAACACAGTTAAAGCCAAAACAAAGTTCTCAGAAGGGCTCAAAATTCATCTTCCGCCAAGTGGAATTTGCTTGCAATACATTGAAAGGGTTTACCAAAAACATCAACAACAGCAACAACAACAACAACAACAACAACGATAACAACAACAATGAAACAACAACAACAAAACTTGCCAGGATGACATAATTTGCCAGGATAATGAATTGTTTTAGAGTACTAAGAGATCAGAATTGTAAAATAATTACAGTCATGTGCATACGACTCTATTCTTGAAACAGCCTCCCCTTTTCAGTAAATCTTCAATATAAGAGGATGTCAAGGCCCTGATTAGTGCAATATTTAATTTCTGTGAAGTCTCTTAGGCCCTATGCACCCTTCTACATTACTTTCACTTGTGGCATTGTGTTACCGAAGTTGAGTGTGCATTTTAGGGGGATGCATTTTAATGCACAGCAGTGACAGTGAATAGAAGCAGACAGGATTTGGACCGGGAACCATCAGTGTCTAGGGCAGGCACTCGACCATCAAACCACCTGGCCTATACAGCAAACATTTTTGGTCTCTTCGGCAGAAGAGCGGCCCTTCACTGGCGAGTTCTCGTTCTGAGGCAGAGCTCGGTCACTCTCCTCGGCCGTACACTTGCCACTCCCCCTGGGGTCTTGACCTTATTCTGAGTCCACTCCTGGTCTTGGAAGTAGTTCAAGTTCATCGCACTGATACCCCCCTGTAGACCATTCTGTACTCGCATGACTGACATATTTAGTATTTGGTGAAAGTTCTTCGGCCCGGGCAGTGTTTCTCCTAGAGCGAATGCATCAATAAAAGTGATACACTTTCGAATGGTCAGTTAGGAGATTTCACCTTCTTATCCACAATGTCACCGGGAGATCTTTCGTAGTTACATGCTAGAAATCAGTGATTTTGTAGAATACTCTTCCCCTCGTTTTTGAAATCTTTTTTTTTTTTTAAAGAATTTTGTTGTAATAGTAGTGTTTGAATCATTTGGTGAAAGATCAATTGTCTTGTACCTTTTATGTTGCAAATGACTGAACTTTTTGTAGATCACTCATTAAAAAGAGAAAGTGATTGTCTTTTAATATGATATCATGTACATCAAATTTGTTTTTAAAATTTTGTTCCAATTGGATATATTCAAATTTGTGAGTAGTCTCTTCACTAGCTGCTGAAGCAGACCCAGTTTTATGTGACACAGCAGAATGATGTGAGGTTCTCGTGTGTGTTGATGCAAAGTCTTAACCATGGATCTGAGGGAATTAATAGGTCAGTGCTTTGGCAGAGACTACTGCTCACTTTTGTCTAAAATATCAAGTTTGTGTGGTAACGATGTGCCTGACCATGGTCCATTTCTACTGGACAGTCAGTTGCCTGACCATGGTCCGACCAAACGTAAAGGTTGCATTGTAGTCTTGACCGTCGCTTCTGGTCATCTCTCTGATGCGCCTTGACTGTACCACCTTTCACCTTCGCTTTAGCAGTATCCCCTCGGTCCATGCTTACATATCAACACTGCTGAGTATGTGTGCTGCTTCAACTCCCTAGGAAGTATGGTATACCTGCCCTCACTCTCCCAGTAGACATACCAAGAACTTGAATTTTGCTGGGGGTGCATGCGTTACATGAGGTGGACCTTAGTGACAGATTGAAGCGACCGTGTGAAGATGCTCGGCTCCACTAAGGGTGGGGAGGGAAAGGTCTAACATTTTCCTGTATGAAGATCAAGTTTTAGATGCGTTGGAGGTATAGAGATTGTTGATCTACACATCGCATGGCTTTCAAGTTCCACTGGTGTCCAGCTCCTTTATACTCATCTAGCTAGAAAGAATCAACACTAAAGTCCCATTGCTTGACCCCAGATTTAAGCTCTCTCCCTTACCAGTTAAACAGAACAACCACTGAACTACTTAAAGGACAAGTTCACCTTCATAAACATAAGGATTGAGAGAATGTAGCAATATTAGTAGAACACATCATTGAAAGTTTGAGGAAAATCGGACAATCCGTTCAAAAGTTATGAATTTTTGAATTTTTTGTGCAGTACCCGCTGGATGAGAAGACTACTGCAGTGTATGAATAACTTAGATGTCACATGCGTACAACAATATAAGGAAAATATAAAGAGAATTTCACAAAATTCCATCTTTTGAAAAAAGTACACATTCCCCTGACTCGTTACCGACAAATGTTATGGGTAATATTATTCCCCCTGCCTTTAGAAAGAGGCAAGTCAAGTGCACTTTTATTATGCGAAAAAAGTGAAAATATGTTGAATTTTCTTTTACATTTTCTTTATACTGTTGTACGCATATGACTCACAAGCTGTAGTAGTCTCCTCATCCAGCGGTTCCAAAACAAAAATTTAAAAAATTCATAACTTTTACATCGATTGTGCAATTTTCCTCAAACTTTCACTGATGTGTTCTACTAATATTGTTGCATTTTCTCAATCCTTATGTTTATGAAGGTGAACTTGTCCTTTAACAGCAACAAGTATTAGGTTCACACATTGTTTGTCATCTTCGAAGACTTAAACTTTAATGATTAGGTGGTTTTTTTTTATTATGGCATGTGCCCACATAACACGTAATCTTCAAGACTGAACTTTCAAGGAAAGCCCTACTCAATATTAAACCATAGAACCGGAAGAAAAGCATACAGGCAGTGTCAGAGACAATCCCAATGATGTGTGATGATACAGTAGTATACAACTAGCACTAGAAGTTGACGCAAAGCTTCTAATAAAGGGGGAATGGGGTTCATGGATAAGTCATTGATTATCATGTCCACACAATGCTGAACAATGCTGAGTGGCAAAAGTTACTAAAGTTTGAAGTTTATTTGGGTATAACGAGTTACTGATATTATCGCTAGCTGATTTTCGAGTAAGGCATCACATGAAGGCCTGTGCTTGTTACAAAATGGTGTGTAATTAGTATTACGTGCATGAATTTGTCCTCAATCATGGTAATGGTGAAGGGTAATTCTGCCATTCAATATTTATTGCAAGCTTTGATTATTATTTCTTGTCACTTTGTAAAAAGGTGAGGGTAGGAATTTTATGTACAAGCTCATCCATTTCAATCCAATCAAATGTAACTCTTCCTTGACTTCTGTTCGCGGACGGCTTTTTACGAGTGAGCGGCGAGTCACGTCTGAGACGTCTGCAGGCAGTGGATTGAAAAAAACAACATAAAAGACGAGAAGAAAAGATGTCACTTCTGCTACTGTTTTTCGCGTCTTGAGCCCAAAAGCAATGAGGCTCATGCCCCTGTCAAGGTTTGTCCATAATCAAATCTCCGAAACACAACAGAGCGGTAAAACAAAACAATAAGACGGCGGAGACTTTGAAACAAAGGGCTAGGAAGAGTGTGGATGGCAGGTGTGTGTTGATCAGCCGACAAATCCTCTGTTGACAGAGAGATCAGTCCAGAGGTGCGGAATTTCACCTTGGAAGGAGTAGAGGGAAAAAACAGGAAAAGCGAGCACATTTTTGAATTTTTGAATTTGGTGTGCAATGAAAAAAAAAAAAAAAAACTCTGCCAAGTTCATGTTTCTCCACGTGAAGGGTTAGGCAGCAGCTCCAAGCATCTTAGCCTTGTTACCAGCCTTGTGACATTTTAAACTCCCCCTCACCCTCCCCCCTCACCCTCATTCCCGTCCTGCCAGTACTTTTTGGTGCATATGTTTCATTCCCATTCATGACACACGGTCTTGACCCTGTTTTGTGAAGGTCACACAACAAGATGTTGCTTGCATTGATTTTAATAAGTGGAGCATTAGCCGTGAGGCTCGGAGGTGATCGGCTGTCACACTTGTCCCGAAAAGTAATCCAATCAGGGCCCTTTATGATGAATCTTGGATGGTTATGCCACTTGTTTTAAAATCATCATGTGAATCTCAATGTGGAAAATCCAAAGCAACGAACAACCAGATAATATTGTCAGCTGAGAACCAAAAGGTCACTATCGCGTTCTGTGATTTGAGCATAAATAAAAAGGAAACAGTCCATTTTCATGAAATAGAATTTCTGTTTCATCAAAAGTGGGTAGATTTATAAGCATTGTTCCAAATGTAGATTAAAACAGTGCCCTTGTGGTTTTAGTTTTTAACATTTTACTGAACATAAAAATGATTTAAAGGGATTGTACAGTTTTGGTTGAGACCTGATTTAAAGTTTCTAACATTTTTGGGTGAGATAATGAGAAACCTCTTATGAAATATGAAAGAGCATGTAATTCTATGAGAAATTCAATGTTTATTTGATGAAAATTGGTTTTGAAATGGCTGAGATATCCAAAAAAAGAGCAATTCCAATAAGTGTGGGACCCACACTTTATTATGATCGCTTTGTTTTACTTTGTTTTTGGATGTTTCAGTCATTCCAAACCCGATTTTCATCAAATAAACTATGAATTCCTCTTAAAATGGTATGCTCTGTACTATATCATAAGTGTTTTCTTGGTATCTCGAAAAAATGTAAAAGCCCAATTTTCATCTCCACCAATACTGTACTATCCCTTTAAAACTGACACCATAATGTAGAGGAGATCGAGCTCTATATGCAACATGATACCGATAAGTCAATACCCCTCCCCCCCCCCCCCAACACTGCGATAAAGCCTTGCTTGTTCATAGCCGACGAGATGTAGACTCACTGAAGCTAGAAGTAATTGTTAACCAGAGTAATAGATTGAGGAATATTCCACCATCTTCAAAGAACAACAATGTCATAATAGTTACGTTCAGACGGCAGGCTCTAACCTCGAGGTTAGGAAACCTCGAGGTTTAGCTCTTGCCCCCTAACTACGACGTGTGTCCACACGACGAATCTTAACCTCGAGGTTACGAAACCTCGAGGTTAAGCTTCTGCCCCCCCCGTAACTACGAGTGGGTCCCACTCGATGTTAAAACCACAAAACCGGAAGTTTCAGCCCACACTGCTAACATGGCGTCTATTTATTCTTTAGTCCAATCCTGTCGGACTCGCTTACAGGTACTCTTTTTCTCTGTCATGGTATGCAGAGATAGCACTGCACTGATGACTTTATGCCTTTATGAAGATATTCGTCGAAAACATTCTTTTAGCGTCGGAGAAGAATAATACAGTAGCGAGTTCAACGTGTTCAGTTTCAGAGATCAAGCGCATGGGAAGAAAAGATTATGTTGTTGTGTCGTGCGTCATAGGTTTTTCACGTGTAGTGTATTTGTGGTGTACGTTTGGGAGGTTGACCCGGAAGCAGAGGGAAATTGTGGGGGCTGGAGTTTACGGCGAGGTCACTCTTAACTTCGAGTTCGTTGTTTTTTGTGTCCACACGGTGCTTAACTACGAGTGGGGACCCCCCGCGGCTCGTGGTTAGAGCGCTAACCATAAGATTTCTCGTGGCTCGAAACATCGAGCAAACCTCGAGGTTTGCTAACTACGAGTGCGTCTTCACGGTCCCTAACTACAAGCTCTAACCTCGAAGTTTCCTAACTTCGAGGTTAAGGGCTCCCGTCTGAACGTAACTATTCACATGGCTTGAACAATCATGTATACACACAATACAGTGTAAGCATTTTGCTCCAGTAGATTTCACTCTCCCCCCCCCCCTCCAATATTCTTGCTTGATCAATGCTTAATTCGTGTTTTTTTTTGCATGACTACTTGCACAATAGCCTGTAGTGACAAGAGTGGAACAGCTTATGACATAGTTTTAACCTGCTGAGTGACAGTACCATAACCACCTGGCTCTGTGTGCCATTGCAGTGAGGATAATGTAAGTGTAATAAAGTCTGTCACAGTCTGAGAGTGAGGCTAGCAAATTATTCCTGGAGATCTCGTGAGTAGAAATAGAGGAAAATGCTGAGAATGAAACAAAACAAATCAGAGGAGTGAAAGCTCATCTGTCTGGAAGTGGTAACTCCTACGCTGCCTTGACTTTCATTAATCATTCTCAATGGGGGACAGAGTTATCAGTCACAACAGTGAAATTGACTATGTATGAAGTGTATAAGGAAATCAGTCCTTTGTCTTTCTGTAGCCTGAACAATGCTGATAAGATCTTGGCATTCTTTGAATTCCATCCCGCTCTTTCTGTAGCCAAAAGAAAAACAATAGCAAAAACACATTTGTGGAAAGTAGCACAATATTTTTATTTTTCTTACATTATCTCATCTCCAAACAATGCATCAGCTTTATTTTTCCCCCTTGAATCTTTCCTCACTTATTTTAAGACTCTGTTGCAATTAATAATGACAAAGATAAATGGTATTGTTTGGCTTTATTCCAGTTTTGTTGCCAAACAGAACTGCTTCAGAGGTAGAAGAGAAGACAAATGTGAATAGAATGGCATGAACAATTGAAAATCCAAAGTAACTTCCTTTCCTAAATCTCTCAGTACAATACTACCCCCTGTTAAAGTAATAAGCTGCGAATAGAATGATGTCACATGAACAGAATGATAGAGAGTACATCAACATTGGATGGAAAAGAGTACACTCAAGGAATTTCAAAAATTTCACATGCTTTCATTAGAAAAAACCCCAAACATGATATGAATAGCTAGCACAGATACTGTACAGCAGGATGGAGGCGATGATGTCATGGCCTCAGTGTCCTATAGGCCTTCTCACGAATCTTCATCAATTTCCCTTCTTCTGTTGTGAAATCTAAAAGGAAAATTGATATTATTTGCATCAGTAGTAGCAATGATGCCCTTTATATGGCGTGGGAGGAGGAGGAGGGTAGTTACTTATCTGTCACCCATCAAGTGGTTGTTACTTCAGAATCAAGTTGCAGGTGTTTCTGAAAGATGTAGACTTTGCGGTTCACCTTGTGTGTAGGTGTGAAAAGGTCTGTTTGGGTGTAGAAGGAGGAGTATAAGAAGATTAGAAAGTAAGAGGAGACAAGAAAGGAAAGAGATGAGAAAGAGGGAGAGAGAAGGAAATAGGTATTGAAAGAAAAGTGGAGGGAAGAAAAAGAAAAAATGAAAGAGGTAAAGTATGTCATGTAGAGGAAAGGTAGAGTTGGAGAAAAGTAGAGAAGAGGTAGAAGTAGAAATAGTCAGTACAGACTAGAGGTTACTGTAAAACAAGGAATGTTCACATCATTTTAATTTCGCGAGCGCAAAGATTCGCGAAATTACGCTGCATGCGAAATTTCTTTTCTACACTATATGCATTGAATGCCAGTGGCAGTTCGTGAAAATTTCATGCCGCAAAAAAGGCTGTCGGCTCCAATTCGCGAAAAATTCATGCCGCAAATATATCATGTTTTACAGTATTCTTTCTTGAGGAGTCCTAAAAAGGACTGGTGGAAGAGAGGAAGCATTCTATTCTGCATCTGTTATGTTTATTTCGCTGTACAAACTACATGTATACCTCGTACAAGTTCATAGATTTCTTGATAATCTGTGTTTCAGTGCACGGCATAACTTAAATTGGTGCTGTCATTTGAATATATCTTGATTGATTAACTCATGCGATCCCGTGTTTATGCAGAAAAATGGCTTCACCATCTTAACGTAATCTTAAAGTTTAGTTCCTCCAGCCTTAATGGGCACGTTTGTCTTGTCTTGAAGCAAACTGGAAATTCTTCTCCCTCCCCCCCCCCCCCATCTTCTTTGTCTTCTGCTACTCTAAAATTTTACTTCATTTGTTCTTTTCCTTTCTAAACGATGTCCTAGCACAAAGTTAACTGACATCATTTTTTTCTTTCTCTTCTTTTTCTTTAAAGTCATCCTTGCACTAAGTTAACAGGCATCATCTTTGTCCTGGGCCAAACACATTTCTGAAAGACAAATTCTCTGTCAATTTTCCACCCATACAGATTTCAAAGTCTGATTTTCTTCCTTTTTTCATACAACAAATTGTTACTACTATAAAGTGGCATAATGCACTGAGGATTTAAAGAATTAAATAGAGAGAGAGAAAAAAGTAGAGAATTGTGCCACATTTAGAATCCATGAAAAGACTGCAGATAATGAAAGAGAGGATTAAGTACTTAAGGGAAAACATCCCCTTTGATGAAATTCTTTTATTGTGAGGCGTCACAGAGGCCACACACTCCGGACAGGCGCCTAATCAATGCCAGCGGTTTGGGGGATTGGAGGGGAATGCATTGATCCTGCAATTTACCGCACGCTTTGATGTGGCTGGGACTGAGGTGTCCCTTGTTCGGGGCTCCAATATAAACAAGGGTTTCCCTATGTCACGTGGCCAGTACTATAGGGGCATAAACAGTCTTGTCTGTCCAAATTTCAGAAATGCAACACATCTCCAGAAGGCAAATTTTCAACACAGTGCATTTGCCACATGAAATTTCTTTTGGTGGACACAAGAGGGCTGAACATTTCTCATATCCAACAGTGCTATGTTTTCCTGGCCATCTATAGAGACCATGCCTGTAGAGAAAATATTTCAGTGTTCATTCCATGGTCATATGTGTAATACCTGTGCAAACAGATTTTAAATCCTTATTCCTAAAGTAACTGGAAGACATCTTAACTTGTAGGAGAAAAGAAAAGGGGAAAAAAAAGAAAGAAACCTGACATTGGTATCACTTCAGTAGAAGAATAGAAGTTCAGCTGCAGCAGTGTGATTTTCATAAATATTATCTTAGAGATATATGCTAAATGTATCCTGTATGTTTGATTACCTTGTGACCTTCCTCATATTCATAAGCTTACTTTGATAAAACAAAACTGACAGAATGTGACGTCATTGGACTTGTCACATCTCATTTTTCCATTTTAGCAAAAAAGTGTTCAGAATTTGTTTTCAAAATTTCTTCTTCAATATATATATTTCTTAGTATATAAATTGCCTTTTGCCAAGTGGCATCTTCCAATAACATCTTGATTTCCCAATGTAATGCTTTGGGGATAGACTTATTCTTTAGCTGATAAAAACTTTCCTCTATAAGATGCCATGTTCACAGCTATGACACTGTCACCTGCTAGCCTCCCCTTACTCTTGGAATGAGAGAAGGGGACAATTTTCAGACTGGAGGAAGAACAAAATTATAAAATCAATTGATCAATATCATCCAGGATGGCCGTATGTGCCAGGCTGATGAGCAGTGTGGAAGAGATTAGGAGTCGGTTTGAGTTTGGGCGACACCGAGATTTGGAACGGTCTGTTGACCAGTGCCAGAATGACGGGGAGCTCCGCTGCGCCACAAAAGTCCGACTGGTGGCCGGCTTTCTACACCGATGCTCTCCACCCACGCTCACAAATGTGTCTCGTGTTGTGAGTGCCTTCAAACATGGATTGTTCCAGGAATACACGCCTGCTGGTGTTTGACATGCACAGTTAGCCATCAACTCTTCTGTTGGTGGAAAGTTGGTGTAATCAGTAGCTCTTATAGAATGCAAATTATATGTACATTACATGTAAAAAAGTCTGTATTCATTGAGGTTTCAGTTTGTTCATGGTGTGAATGTCTTAATTGAATTTGTGTGCATTAAGTCCCATGGTCTTGGGGCCCTGTGGTAGTAGGTAAAAACAATACATTCTGCAGGTAGAATTTTGACAGCCTCATAACCGTAACCAAGTATTCATACATTCTTTTTTTTTAGGAAGGTATTTATGTTTGTATTTGTAAGTGCTTGTGTATTCTTACAAAAATATATACAAAACAATTTCATATGTAAACAAAAGCAACAGTAGAATAACCGAGTAAAGAATAGAATTAAACTATCAACCTTCACTGGTCAAAGTAACATGCCCAGTTGACTATTACATAAATACATTTAATGGACCCACGTAGGAAGGAGGTTGAGTGATTCTGTTGCATAATGGAACTAAATAGAGAAAATATGCACAATTTCATGATCTTCCAGAGAAATCAATGACGAGGATCTGCATAAAGCCAGAAAAATCAAGAAAACAGTCATGTGAAATTTGTTACACATTTTTGTTTGGGTGATAATAAAGAGCAAGGGGAGGGTTCATTATGCTGAAACTTGTAATCATCAAAATACTTTCACGAGGTATCATCTGAAAATTTTCCCCCCCCCCGCCAAATGCTCCGCCCACCCAGTGGCGGTTGAATTGAGTGTAGAAGATTGTCCAGGCATGTCCAGTGTTTGGAAACAGTTTGAGGGGAGGGACAATGGGATCCCCCTCTAGAGGTGTGATTAGGCCCGGAAACAATGCGGATGAGCCGCTTGTGAGACCGAGGGTTTCAGAGGGGTCAGATAATAGGGCCCTAAGCCCCACAGTCGCCCGCCTTAATGGCTCTGTTGCGGTATTTTATCGGCTCTCGAGTAGATCTTGAATCGATGCATGACGGATAGGAGATATGGAGGTTTCCTGAATATTGATCTCAGGTCACTTAGAAGATTATGCAAAAAAAATATTCAATAACTGGCATGAGAAGATTCTTTATATCATTGGTGACCTAGACTTTGTAACCAGAGGCTGGAGGCAGGAATTCTGTCGTCAAAGCCACATGACCACTTATTCTGAGAAAGGGGAGGGGGGAGGGGGGAGGGGGGAACAGCCATGGAGGACTGGATGATGTTCAAACAAAGCATTCCAGGTATATATCACGTGGTCTTATTGACTGGGCTTTGATTTGTTTCAATTGTCACACTTGCAGTGTTATAGGGAATTGATATCACTTTATCAGTACCAAAAGGATCAGGTTTGATCATGTTATCATCATGGAATTTCTCATCATTACCATGATTTTTAATGAAAATTGTCATCAGCAATGATTTCCAATTTAATATCTGATATTTATGAGTAGTATATAGATCTACTGAACTTTGAAGCGATATAAAGTTAGAAGTTTAAGCCTATACTGACATGAAATGCTTGTAAGGTACTGAACTGATATTTTTGCATCAAAGGGATGTTCCCTGCGATGTAGAACAACATAATTACTTATAGTCATTGAATACCTCAAAAATGTTTAGTCACTATTACTCAAGAGTCTTCCAGAAATGGTTATTTCTGTGTTCTTGATCTGCTGTGAATACTGCTATGAAGGAGCGATATCTTGTGTCATCAGTGAATATGAATTTAGTAATTGAGGGTGATAAACTTTCAAGATAGAAAGAAAACACATGGGCTACAGAAGAAAAAAAAAAGTATTTGATCCTGTAATGCCAGCAAGGTGATTTCCTCGTAGCATCTATGCCTCCTATCAGGACCTACATTGTACTCCATCTGTTTTTGGATCTCATCCACCATGACATACCATGCATTAGGGTGATAGAGATAAGCAGTCTGTCTAAATATCTTCATATCATCAGCTGAGAATCAGAAAGGCGCTATCACATTGTAACATTTGAGCATAAAAAAGGTGAAACAATCAATTTTTCTTGAAATGAAAGGTTTATTTAATCAAAAGTGGGTAGATTTAGATGCATTGTTCCAAACATAGGGTAAAATAGCACCGTTGTGGTTTTAGTTTTGTAACATTTTGATGAAAGTAGAAAAAATTAAATATTGACGCTGTAATGTAGAGGATACAACATGATGCTGATACCAATAACTCAATACCCCCAAAATTGCAATAAAGCCCTTCTGGCTCTCAGCTGATGATATGTCCTCTCACTGTCATGAGGCAGTTCATTGCCATCTACACTAGATGGAGGTGAAAAGTTACCTTGGCAGATGTACATGTAGGTTATGGATAAAGGTGCATGATGTCAAAGGTGATGATATCCTGTGGGTGAATGTCCTCCCTTGAATGTGATGTACACTGCTCTGTCGTTCACTGAGCAAGAAAATGTAGATTTTAATTGAATCTCATTCATGATATGGTGCATTATACAACAGGGGGGCAAAGAGCAAAATAAGAAAATTGGCAAGTCATAATGTCTGTCTTGTCAGGCCACAACCATTTTCAGGTCATAGGGGAAGAGTAAAAAAGAGAGAGTTCACTGTTTATCGTGATAGTCAGTTATGTACACCTTGTATGAAGATGTGTAGCCAACCAGAAAATAATTTAATTGCTACACTGGCCTCCCCATGTATCACCATGCATTTTGACTGTTAAAAAAGTAATGATAATAATGATGATAATAATGATAATGATAATGATAATAATAATAATAATAATGATAATAATAATAATAATAATAATAATAATAATAATAATAATAATAATAATAATAATCAAACATGTACATATATTATCTGATACAATTTTTAAAGTAAAGAAAGTTTCAGAAGAGGCATTTGATTATTTGTTTTGTGTGTGTGTGTGTGTGTGTGTGTGAGAGAGTTTTGGAGGGGCACACTGTCCATGTAAATCACATGCAGGACTTGGTGTAACAAACATCCTGTAGGGACGAAGAGGCAAGTGCTAGACAGTTTTTCCCTACACTCATTATCACATCTAAAACCAATGCTGTGGGGCTGTAACATACATGAAAGGGGCAAAATGAAGAATGCAGGAAGGTGAGAAAATAGTGTCATAAGAGAGAGCGTGCTTGGAAAGTAGAGCTTAGTATTACTGTTTGCCCCCCACTTGGAGATTTCCTATCACAGTATAATGAGTTAAGATACAACTAGATTGAATGAATTTCGGCAAATGCAGACGAAGGCTTTGTACACGGAGCGTGACGTGATTGTTAGAATTTGCCAAAAATAACAGTTTCCTATTCAGACATGGAGCAGTCTTAGCTAAAGCTTAGCACTTATCAAGGATATAGAAGAAAGACCTTTATGCATACTTTTAAATTTGGTTCTATTTCGGTTTTGGCAGATAACTTTTAGAAGAGCTCTTCAGTCCATCCGCATTTTAAGGGCTGTACGTTGACCCACATGTAGGTTGTGATTGTAGATTGTAGAGTGTGATTATATGTCAAGACTTGAGTAGGCCTATGCGTGAAGTCTTCTCCATTAATATTCTTTCATTCTGTCCGACTTCACCCAATTGTGATTCGGAACTTGTTAATGCTGTCACTGTCAGTAAATCCCAAGGAGACGATCGGTTTTCTTTTTCCGTTTCCTGTTGTGTAGAATGAAAAGGACAAAAACCACATTTCCCATGAAGGACACCTCACCTACATAGTGTGTGTATGATTGCAATATCCTTGATATTTCATATGCAGTGTTGATTTGAATAGACAGGATTTTCCTGTTTTTTTTAGTTGGAAACTGTCAAATTAACAAGAATTCATGCACAAAATGACACAAGAACGCCAGGATTTGCAGAGGCGTGCTACCACAGTCAAGCAATTGGAATACTCAATTACATGTCAGCTTGAGTTCCTTTGCAATCTTAGAAAAAGCTATGTAGACTTCCAGTGGTGAGAACCTTTCTTTGTAGCCTATATCTGATTTCACTCAGTGATTTTATATATGCCTACTTGTTCCTGATGTCTCACACTTGTCATTTTGTGTTTTTGTGGGTTGTTTTTTTTTTTTTTTTGGGGGGGGGGGGGGGGGCAAAATTATCTTTTTGATGTCATTACCCGCCTGTATATCATATGCTATATGAATTGAGAAATGAATAAAACAAGGTGCTGATATCAACTCTGTTTATGTTTGAATACAAATGTAAGAAAAAATCTTTTTAAATTCTTATTAAAAAGATAACAAGGATCTCTTAGATGTATTGTGGAGAATTTGTTTATTTTTTCTGGGTGCATGCAGCATGTTCCGATTGCTGAATACCAAACCTTTTTTAAGTCCTCATAATGAATAAATCCTTGAAGATCACTATAGATGAATTATGAGGCTTTCTCTGTTCAGGCTCGCATGTGTTTCAAAACAAGACACTTTAGCCAATGGGCTGGCTCTCCTAACTATGCGTTCATGTAGATAGATATTTTTACCTCCAGAATATGAGGCCTCCCACACATCTACAGTTGCTATGAATGTTTTTTTTTTTCTTCCCCCTTTTCCTATGATAAATTGCATACCTTTCTTAGGTTTAAATTTTAAAAATTTGTCCTTATTATATTTGCTTTGTCTGTACCTTTGCTTTTTTCAATTTATTTTCTTTTTTTAAGGTAATGTAGCAAATTTGATCTTTAAAGCACATGTTGTGCCTCATGATTTTGACTTTTCATGAGGTGGAATGATTATCTTTCTTTTGAACAAAATGATACTTTTAGAGGAAAATATTTGGACCCTGCAAGAGGTGTAATGACTCCCTCTGAACAAAAGAGGTCATAGAGTCATGCACAAAGAGTGGATATGGAGAGATATGTCCCTTTGACAGACCAGTAAAAGGTGATGAATTCCAAACTTGAACCTTTCTGTGACAAGTCTTTGAAAAGAGTAAAAAATATGAATAAAAGTAGGGCTCTCAAATTGCATTAAAGGGAAATTCACAAAAGAGCTGGGAATAGTTACCCTTTTGTACGCCCCTGGATCCATTTGTTTTCACACAGTCAGGAATTTTGAAAAATACCGGTATATCAAACAAGTCACTATCTTTTAGCAGTAGCCAGACATGCTATTAACAAGGAGGTCACAAGTGCAAAGAGGGTTTTAGAAGCTCCGAAGAAGAGCACTGCTGCTCACAATGCAGTGCGAAGTAAATATGATATGATTTTTTTTTTTTTGAGGTGGTGAAACAGAGTTCAGAGGGACCATGCCCAAATTTTGTGCTTGGTTTGGTGTGATTTTGCAAGTCTGAGATATACTTTGGCTTTGCTGGTAGCTTTAAAATGCTAAACAAACTTTGAAAAGTGCTTGATTAGTTATTAGATAAATCGCTGTGATTATTTTTCATGTTTAGAAAACAGTCATGCTTGTGCAGGCTTGTGAACTTTTGGTTTGAGACCCCAAAGTCTTTTTGTCTGCAACATACTTATAAAACAATATGCAAATGAGTCATATGGTATTTAGAAAAACAAAGCTTTGCCATGATATCATCTTTTCTTCCTGTGGCTCCCATTACTATGAGCTGCAAAAATTACTTGAAATTAGAAGTTTATGAGCGAAGAGAAAATGAGAAAATTTATGAGATTCCGCAGCTTGAGAGCATGGCTCATCCACAGTTGTAGATTTCACAAAATTTCTGTCTTTTATTAAAGGCTGAATTTAGTAAATAGATTTTTGTGAATGAAGTTCCATACGCGTGAACACTTTTGGTATTTATAATGCAGTGATGAACGGTTTACATGGTATATATTAGTTAATGTAGGTATTTTTATTTCTTTATTGATTTTCAAAGGGTATGATATTACCCTTGGTTGTTTGATTGCACACACAATGTATGAAAAAGTTTTTAAGTTGCTGAACAATAAATTGTGAAAATGTGATGACTGATGAGATGTCCTTAATACAGAAATAACATGGCAATTTATATGTAGTAGTATGCTGTATGCATCATACATTTTGCAATGGTTTTTATTTTCAAGACTTTTTTTGTGTTGACAGATGTTACAAGATAAGAATATCAAAAAAATATTACCTCCAAGGTGGGAAACATATCAGATTTGCTTTTTTGTAAAGGGACTGTAGTTATTGGTTTCTTTTTTCTAATCCCCTTGTGGTGTCCTTGATCATAAATTCAAACAATTGCAATATTGGCATAGAAGTGTTGATTCATTAAATAAAGGATGTATACAGTGTCTCTGCATTGTTTCAGCATTATTCTTCTTATGAAGAAATTTCCTGAGTCATGAAAGATATTCATAGATAAAAGATATTATTTATTTATATATTTCCATCAAAGTGTTCGCACTTAAACTCAGGATTTCATCCCTTGCTGCCCTCGTCATGGTAGACAATGATGAAAGTGTATCGCTGGCAAGTCTAAAAATTGGACCAATACACAACAACGTCCTATTAATAGGATGCACAGGATATGTTTAATGACTGGCGATGTCATTAAGCAGCAGCATGCAATATCATCGTACTCTGTAGAACAATGTGCTCATTGTTCACCCCAACCAGGGGGTAAAGTAATTCTGAATGTTACTTTGAAATGTACTTTTTTGTTGTAATGTGTGTAGCAGTGAGTCACTGCCATGATCGGTGGGATGGGGGGGGGGGGGGGAGACGGTAGAGAGTAGTTTGACAAATTAGCTGGTTTTGTTCGCCTCTCAGGGAGTATATACAGTGACAGGAGTACTTTCCATTGAATCAATTAGACCGATATCCTGTCCAATTTGGCTGCTGGGCCAAAGGCAGAGAAGGGAATACCTATGTAGTTTGTCTGTTGCCTCTTCAATCTCTCTCTACCTTGCCACCCATCCCCCCCCCCCCAATATCCTCACTGCTAGTGGGACACATTAACCATCTCATCCTCTATCCCTCCTGCGGTGTATGACAGAGCACTCCCCCGCTGCGCTAGTGGTTCCGCCAAGGAGGAGCCAGCAATTTGCCCCGGGTAAATTGGGTTAGTCCAAGTGGCAGTGATGTCACGGGGGTGACTCTGATAGTGTGCCTCCAATATGGAGAGGCTAATAACTCGATGACCTTGTGCAATTCTCTTAGGGGAAAAATCCATGTATTCCCAACTGTAACCACCCCTCCCCCTTCCTCCCCCCCCCCCACACACACATACACACACACACACACACACACACACACACACACACACACACACACACACACACACACACACACCTTCCTGTGTGTTTCAGCATTTTCCACAAGTTGTGAGCAACTATGGTGAGCTGATGTCGGCTTTTCAGTTTTGAGGGGCTTGATGTGGGATAGCTGTCGTCTGAAAGTTGTGACACTTTCAGCAGGCCAGCAGTGAGTGTCTGCTGCTATCTTGTCTTCTTTAGCAGTCTGGCATGGATCTCTCCTTCTCTTCAGTTGTTAGCATCTACCACTGTAGCATTGACCGTGTGGGATTGTAAAAGAAGCAGGTTTCACTCTCTGGGACGGCATACCTATGAAAGTCTGGAGTGTGTCCAGCGGATCTTCTTCTCTTTCAGCTTCACTGTGCTAGACGGGATCCATGCCACAGTTAGATGCAGATGCCAGTCATTAACCTGTGATGAGGAACCCTCCTCAAGTCAAAGCCAGTCTTCTGCAATAGTTGCTTCTCATCGGGAGCTGGAGATAATACTCGCCTCCACAGACCTATGATCTGCATCTGGGACCCCCTGGTCCAGTCAGAAGGGGGCACTTCCACCCTCTTTGCGGAAAATCTTTTCTCTGAGTGGAGCCAGTCAAAGGATCGCCTTTGTCCCTCTTCACTCAATCGACCTAGATTGGGTGTGCGTTATTGCCCGGTGCCTTGAAATCCCCTAATTTTGCAGGATTAGTGGTTTTATTTTCTTGTGCCAAAATTATTTCAGGTATTCTTTCTTCTCCCGCTCTCCCCAAATAAGCAGATTCTGTGTGTTTTGGGTTTCCACAGCAAGCGTGTATTATATCAACATCAGTAACTTTTCACATAGAGCTAGACTCTTGCAAGTGGGACTTGTAACTTGCAGTGCTGTGAGATTTGATTAAAGCTATCTTGGACTGTACTTCGGGGAGAAACTTGGATATTACTCGAGAGGATGAAAATCTCTTTGAACAGCAATAGTCAATTCAGAATGGATGTTATTGGCCTGCGTTTTTGTCTTCTGTAATTCATGGAATTATTCATGTTTGAGCGTCTGATCAGTGGGAGTGCTTGAGCATCTGTGAATAGTCTGTGATTGCCCAGGGAGGAATTTTTCCTGTTTGCAACCATGTTTGGACGGAGGAAGTCACGGCGCTGCCGGTCTCTGGAGCGGAAACCCCGCCGAAAGTCCGTCCAAGTTCGCTTTGCGGATGCGGAGAGCATCCCTCGAAAGGTGGAGATCTCGCAGCCGCTCCACGTGCGCCGGCTGCAGTCGTACTCGGGGGATGGCTCTGACTTTGCGGAGATGTTTTCTCTCAAGGAGAAAAAGAATAAGAAGGAAACCAAGCCAGTGGTAAGACTGTACTCTCTTTTATCTTGCCTGGTTCTGAACATTTTATTTAACTCATCCTAGTACCATGGCTGGATACAGTGCTGGTGCTACATTAATTCTTTAGACCTGTATACTTACTAATGTGTTTAGAATAAGTCAAACTTGATGCGTATGCCCATATGTTGAGATTCAAAGTTTCTGAGCAATACCCATGTAGTGTAGGGAATGTTGTGTTTGATCGTGGTTAGATGTGATGAGTGTTCTTTTTGTTTATGTTCATTGAATATGAAAAGTCTTTGTAATCATGTTGGCATAAATAGGGTTCATATATAGTCATTTTTGTCAGTGATGTGTAGTGTTTTTGTGTCTGGTTATTCAGTTCACACAGAGTCTTGGTAGGAAGGAAATCTCACTTTTCTTCCCCCAATTCTAAAATTATCCTGATTGTCAATTGTCAGAAACATCACCCAAGAACCCGATTGTTGCAATGTCTGTGAAAATTTTCTTTGATTTAAGTTCATACATCCTGCTTCTGTATAGAACAAAAAAAATCCTCATGTCAAAAAGAAAAGTGCCCATCACTTTGGATTATCTCATAATTGTGTAAAGAGTCCTGACAAATCCTGGTGTGCAGCCACAGGTGTCGTGTTCTTACCCATTATGATTTGGCAGGACATGTGATCTTCACTCAAAATGGTCTTGACCACACTGAGCATCCCCATCCGTGTGTGAATCAGTGTGTAGAGTAAGTTGTGTAAAGGAACTTAAATATGATCCTGCCAAGTTGGTACACAATTTTGCTTCCACACTGAATGATGGGAGACTTCAGTTGCCATTATTTTCGGAATAATGCTTGTCAATTTTAGCACAATATTCCTTTAAAGGTAGGGAATCCCATTTGCATGCCTTAAATGAAGAGTTGTATAAATACAGTGGTATGTTGAAGAGAGTATCATTTTAGAAACTCCCATAAAGTATTGAAAGTGGAAGGTAACATTTAGTACACTTTTTTGACCGTTAGATTTTGAACTGAATTTTTTTCGGGGCTCACCGTAAATTCCAGTACATTACTAGGCTACCTTTGCAGACCCATGCACTGCATTTGTGTCCATCATGTATATTTTGTGAAGAAAGTTCATCAAAACTTACAAACATTTCTATATACATTCTTGCCACACACTCTATATGTTATTACATCAGCTCTTATACATTTAGATTTGTGTTTATAGATAAAAAATACAGAAGACTGCAACAAAAAGGCTTAAGTGTGGCTGACACACAGAACTACTGATTAGTTGAGTTTTGTGCATTATTCAAATTGTAGATAACTGTTGACTTCCAAATTTCTCAGCAGTGGCCTAAACAAGTCCCCTGAGGTTCATATTTAATGTTTTGCTGCATTTTGGGAGGTCTGTAAAAGGTATCCCCTACCTTTAATATGATAGGGGGAAAAAAAATGAAAAGACAGCACAGAATTTTATTGTGTTTTTCCTATTGTATCACTGTTGGGTTGATGCCACTAGTGGTAAGGTGAATGTTCAAAATTTTCTTATCAATTTTTTTTTTCAGTCATAAGGAGTGACGTTGATTTCTAATCTTTTCCTTCCCCTTTACAGAGTAGTTTTGCCAAGCATACTGTATATCACGTGCATCTGGAGAACAAAGAAAGATAGCGAAACATGAGGTGAAAATGAAAAAAAAAAAATCCAGCAGTCTGTCCCAAACCCGAACTTTGAAGTTCAGACAAATTTCATGTAAATCCACATTTGGATAGGGACTCACAGAGTGTTTTAGAAGATTTTTTGCTGTCATGTAATACACACATAATGCTCTTTATCCTCTGTACTGTAACTAAGCGTATAATGACTGTCAATAGTGTGTCTACTCAGAAGTTTCTCTCTCTTCCGTTGCAATGCCCAGTCCAATAATTTTTTATAACGGCAGTTTCAGTTTTGATCAAGGATAGCCCAGAAGGCAGTCAGCATCTAATGATTTTTAGCAAAGGGATATTGGCATGTTACCAACACTATTTAAATCTAATTATCACCTCTTCAAAATTTTGCAAGAGAAAATTGGGGAAAAAAATACTAACAACAGCCCGATATTGAATTATGAGAAAGAATTATTCCGATGTTTGTTGTTGTTGTTTTTTGTCCTTTGCCAGGAAAAGTTCACAGTTCACACGGTTGTCAAACAATGGGTATATTGAGGAAGTTGGTGTTCATTGCAAAGCGCACTTGTGTCGGTAATAATCATATTACGACACATGATTTGCATGGCATGGTCTCTTGACTGTACGCATTCAGCCTGCTTCCTGGCAAGTGTACTTTTATGATACATCTACCTGCGCCCTTTGCTTTACAATGACTTTCAGTTGTAGTTACTGATGAATTGATATGTGGGAAGCAGAGATCCTGTATAGTCTTCTTTCAGGATATCCTATTTCCTATTCACTGGAAATAGGTTTTAATGTGGGTTGTCATTTTTTTTTTTTTAAGGGGGAAGGAAAAGAAAGAGTCAAATTGAAACTACCATATAAGGACATTTGACAAACAGATCATAGTAATTACCAAACTTAAAATTATGCAGAACTGTAGTTATGCTCATTTCAAGAGATTAATATACAGCAATTTAGAGTCAAATCAAATTTTCATATAGTATAGAGTGTAAATGCAACTATTCCTTTCAAATTTTGACTTTTATGGAGACTACATAAAGGGTAAACAGACAGGATAAAATTATTCCTTGAAATAAGACTAAAAGGAGATTTATATATAAAATTCTTTTTAATTTTAGTATTTTCCATGTTTCCAGGAAAACAGAGATATTTGTCTTGGTCAGGAAGAGTAGTTTAGTCTGGGAAGACATTCATTAGTCATCAAGAAGAATAATTTGATACACTTACTATGAGTCTCCATTTTCTAGTACAATGAATCGTTGAACATTGTAGTTGTGTGTTCTGCTATGAGGAAATACAGTGTGGAAAACTGCAGGTATGTGGAACCTCCATTGACTTTATATGAATAGTGTGTTTCATCAACTTTTCAAAATGGATTATGATGCTAACGCAATTGCTTTATAGGCATAAAATCTGATGCTTTACTCAAGTGTAGATGGAAGGGAAAAACTGTTGTTTTAAAATATTTCCTTAGTATGATTGGGTACTGTATTTCTTACAGTTGTGCAAACACATGATTGCTTCTCTATTTCTCTCTTAAAAAATACTTTAGAAGAGCAGTCCATTTCACTTTGATTAGTAAAGGGGAGCTGTTTGTTTTGTTGTGATAAGAGCACTGGAACATGACCTGCATGGGATGTTTTCCTCTTTGGCTCCCTAAACAGAGGATTCTGATTCAGTGGTTTATATCAATGCATCTGTATTTCATCCTTGGGTAGATAAGAAGTGGAGTGAGGATGGGGGAGGGGGGCATATATGGGAAGAAGGAGAGGGGAGGAAGGGGAGAGGAGGGGAGGGGAGGATTTCTTACCTAATGGAGATGCTACATCATGTCTGGAAAATGGGAGGGGGGGGGGAATCAGTTTCCATGGGAACATCCCACAAGCAGACACTCTCTGCTTCTTGTTAGTCGCATGCATGGTAGATAAGCTGCCAGACTTTGATTCTTTCAAATTTCTGAACATCATCCATCTCGTGCGTGATAGGACTATCTTGGAAACGTGACTTACAGCTTTTTTTGCGGCTCAGCGACATCCATGCTGAGGTTATCCTCTGTGGGTATATGTTTCGAGGAAGAGTGATAAGCACTTTTTTTTAAAGTGATTGGGTCCCTAACCCACTTACCACGCCACTCAAACAATATCATAAATGTTGTCCTGAACTCTAGGTATGCTGATACTGATAATGATGATGATGATGTTAACAATAGTGGTAACAATGATGGTAATGATGGTGATATAATATGATAACAATCATGATAATTATTATCATTATTGTTATTATAGTTATCATGAGAAAGAAAAAGGATAACGTACCCAGAAAAAATGCTCCAGACTCACCATGGAATCGCAGGTTGCTTTCATTTGTGTTTTTGTCTTTAAACTGGTATGGCATTTATCATCATTTTTTTTTTTTTGGGGGGGGGGGTATCCTACATGGGGATTCATATTGTTATTACTTCATTTGCTTTTCTTCCATTTCAGTTTTCTCTTTCTGACCAACAATCATGCCAATACATAGGTAATAAGATTGCTTCAGAGTGACTTGAAAGGGGTAGGCCCCCCTAAATGAATTTGTTGTGATGGGCAATACGGGCTGTTGGTGTGCCAGAGGATATGAATACAATCACTATCTCTTTCCTATTCCTCTATCTGGAACATGGACAGTCCTATGAAACTTGTTTTTGTCTTGGCACAGTTCTTGCCCCCCCCCCCATAACTCACTTTAAAGACACTCAGTCGTGGCGAGTGGTTTGTGCGGCACGGAGACGAACGCAACACGCTGCCTCCCCCATTCTGTATCAAATGTAGTGACCCCCGAATGAGAATAGCGCTGGCTCAATGGGTCAGCGAAAATACGGTAGGCTACAAGAAAGCTCCCTGTGCTTATCTCCTAACCCAAAATGGCTGTCCCAGCGAGCCACGAGAGCTTCCGAATGGACGCCCACTCTCAGTGCGCATGCGCATGAAGAGAGACCAAAAGAGCCACGCGTCTTCTGGCCTCTCTCCTCCAATCACCGCAGCTCGCGGTGACAATATTTGTGTATGATGCGTACACACACACGCACACACACACACACACACACACACACACGCCGCAGCGTCTTCTGGCCTCTCTCCTTCAATCACCGCAGCTCAATGTTTGTGTATGATGCGTACACACACACGCACACACACACACTTGTCTCAGTGGTAGCATTGCGCAATTGCATGCACAAACTTCGGTCGTTCGGAGTTTACGTACCATTAGGGATGGCGATCGGCTGCCTTTAATGTCATTTTCTGTGATGAATCAATCAAGTATCACACACCTTGGAAGAACTGTTTATATACAATTTGAATATCAGGAGTATTTCTAGACAGTGATGCAGAGAGAAGCTGAGAAGAGGGCACTAAAATATTGTGTTGAGATGGTAGCCTTTTCTTCCTTTTCCTTTTCTCACCCCCCCCCCTTCTCCCTAGCATCATAGGGTCAGATAGGAAGACAATCAACAAAAATCACCCTAGCTAATGGTTGTATAAGTAGGGACTAACAAGGTTGTGTTCTGTTGTTTTGCTTTCTTAGGATTCAATAAAAGCGGATGCATTTTGTAGTACCTGGTATGGTATCAGGGGGTGTGTGTATATATATGTGTGTGTGGGGGGGGGGGGGTGGATGGAGGAAGAGGTGGGGAGGGGGGAGGGGGATCTGAACCAGCTGTGTATATCCTTTTCCTTTCTCAGCAATATAAGTTTGTTTGTTTTGTGTTCGGTTTTTCTCTTCCTTGCCAGGAACCTGGAACCAAAGAGGGGTAGGGTCTAGGAGGGGTGATAAGGGGGAGACAAACCATCCTTTGAATTGATTGTCCCTTGTAACCCGCTCCCTGGGGAAGCATCCTGCCCCCAATCTCCCTGGCCTGTGATAATGAACTTTTAATCGGTCCTGCCTTTGACATGAAACATCTGGTTGGCAATAAATGCAATGAGCTGGAAATCTCTCCACCCCGTCATCAGAAGACCCAACGTACAGTTCATCCCCCAAAGTGACATTGACGATACTTTTCAGCAAGTTGCATTGGGGCAGTTGTATACATAGAGCATTGTTGATTTAGGCCTACTATTTCCTACTGTGATTTACATGATATTTGCAGTTCTCAGAATTCACATTATGTGGAAGCTGATTGGTGTTCTTCATGATCCCTTCAAATTTGGTTGTGTTTGTAATGGGGCATACTGTAGCTTCCAAGCATACCTATACTTACGAGAAGAAAGCTGACTACCATGGTATGTTTTCCAAACAACACGTGGATTTAAGTGCACATGTTATTGAGTACTACATGAAACAATGAACTCCTTATGATGTATACCAGGGTAATGACGTTGAATTGAGGGGCCAAGCCATGACCAGACCATTTACACACACACATGCAAAAGATGTGTGGCTTGGCCAAGGCTGAGACTACCTCCAGAAGTTGTCCCAAATTTGGCCGAGCTTTGGTTGTCAACGGGGTCCTACTGAAGATGGCTTCTTTTGAGAACCCAGTATACTGTATAAGCTGTTCTGTTCGCGTACAGATATTTTCACGAATGAGGAGGTCACGGACATTTTCGCGAGATTTTGTTTTCGCGATGTGACACCCAGGCTATCGTAAGTGCACTATTAGCCTAGTGTACGGCGACATTTTTGCGTGTTGTTCAATTCGCGGTCCCAGCCGTGATTCGCGAAATTCGCAAAAATAACAGCATATACAGTAGTAGGTGCTCTACAAACTCTTCTGACACTTGTCCTGTTTTGGCTCATTCCCTTCTCTGATCCCCTTGCTTTGATTTGGCGACCGCATTCAAAAGACTCTCTCAATTCGTCGAATTCACTTGTGATACTATTTGAATCCTGTCTCATTCTGCAAGCCACAATAATTCCTCCGATTCTGAAAATATGTCTGTTGTTATGTACAGGGAGCAATGTTTCCTGAAACAAACTACGTGACTCTACCATACTTCTTCATTTGCCAAGGATGTATCTGTTTTCATGACCTTCTTGACTGCATTTCCAAAAGAGTCCAGAAAGATTCTTACCAAATGCAACAACCAAAGATGCTGTAGTAACCAGGAGTGGAAAGGACATCATCATGCCTTCTACCATGTGGGATTATCCCATTTTGAGACTATAGAAACTCAATTTTCTCTGCTTCTGCTTTCATAATGAGTCCACTCCAAGGTTACTCTAGTGGCAACTTTTGTGCACATGCAAACCCATGCTGTTTACCACCTGTTATTCATCATCTTGTTTTCTCCTTAGGTTGGTGGATATAATTGGAATGGATGATCCTCAAAGGATTTTCCGGTTGGATGTTAGTTTGCTTCAATATGTTTATACATATGTCATCAGAAATGATTTGATGCTGTTTTGAAGGTTTCGTAAATTCATGGTCAGAGAACATAAAATCCTGCACAACTGAAATTCACCAATTGGCTGGTAAGCAAGAGACACCCTTGAGACACATGCTCAGATGCCCACTCGGCCAACTGGGATAAGCATTTAAAAATTGTGGCACTACAATTGGTCCTGCTACATCACATGGATACTATAGTCCTTTTGAGTATCCCTCAAGAAATTCATATAATTATCATACTAGGTTTGTTGAATGACTGAAATCATTACAAATATGGAAGTCTTGCTAATTTGTTTTCATTGAAACTGGGTTGTTTTGTTTTGTTTTTTGATGCCTGAAACTGATAGTTTGTCTATTTCATATGTGGCATCTACAAGCAATCTTAATGGACTTAGCAACAGAAGCCACTCCACTGCCCAGCCCAAATCCCCAGGGATAGACTTTGGAGGGCTGCTGGCAGGGACACCGGTGTCTTTGAGAATCCAAAGTGTCCATCAGCGGTGAGAAAATAATGAAATCATCTCTTATGCTCCCTCTTAGAAGATATCGCTTGGAGGTCGTAAAATACTTCACAAGTCACTTTTCTCACGTGGCCCTCCATGTGCTCTAGCGTTCCTGCCTCCAGGTCTTTCCTTGCGATGCTTCAGAATTGAAAACAAATATGATATGATTTTTCCTTTTTGCATGTATTTTTTTTACAACTGACTATGGGGTATTACATATATGGAACCCATCAAGGATGATTGATTTTCATTGTAGCTCACATTTTCTCGTAGACCCCTGCCCTCTGTAGTACGCTCTGGGTCAGTTGGAAAGGGGCTCATCCCAGGTACCAGTACTCACCTGACTTAGTTTTTCTTTATGGAGAACTTCACATAGGAGCAATGAACATCATATTACAGAGCAGAGTGGATTATTTGTGATTGCATTATACAGGAACTGTAAACCCAGGTCAGTGTCAATTGCTGCCTTTGAGCGGTTTTCTTTTGCTGCATGTATGGCCTTCAATGAAAGTTGATTTTCATACTCGTAAGTTTGATAAAGAGCTAACTATCTGCCTGTCTGTTCGGCCTTCCATCAAACAACTTGTTGATCTACTCCGCTGTCTGTTTATCTGTGTGTGATTTATTGAGTAGGAGTCTTCTTTGAATTAAACATCCGAAATGCAGCAATCTCCATTCATGAGGTCCATCACCTCAAAAGTTTAATGTCTATCTGGAGTTGCTTGCATTTCCAAAATCTGACAATAATAGTTTAATACTAAATGATTCTGTGAAAAATGTGAGACTGGGTGCTCGTGATATATCAACATAAGGGGGGGGGGGCAAAGGGGCAGAAGAAAGTAAAAGTGTCTTAGATATAAAGTGTAATATCCTTTTGCACTGTGGTGAGTGTCACCTTTGATGACATTTCATTCAAAAAGGAAGAAGCTTGTCTATATGTTCGTTTGTTTTTCTGACTTGTGTAAGTGACAGGGAAAACCCCCTAAAATGCAGAAAAATAATAAAAACATAATTAAAACGCTCTTGTAGAATGACTTTCCAGGAAATAAACCTTCATCACATGGAAACCAGATCAAAAGATACTTTGTCCTGCTCCACCTTGGCAAAAGTTTCAACAAAAGTGGACGAGCAGTGAGGCGCCTGTCTTGTCATTTTTCATTTTTTTTCCCAAGGCAAGGATAACACTTTTTTTTGAGTGGATTCATACAGAAAGTTCTTTGTGGTTATGTAGTAGAGAACAGAACCTACACTACACCTGCACTGGGTGCAGGGTGTGGAGGCTGCTTTACAAATGCCTTGTGGTATTGGGCAGGGCTATCATCAAGACCACCATGCTACAGGCCACGTGATACCTCCTCCAGAAGATCAGAAAATCTGAAACCTGATGTCTGACATATGATTCATTTTTCCTGCTAAGTTGATGTGTCAAGGCCTGTATATTTCAAACCTGTGGTATAGTTGGGTTGTTTTGTTGTTGTTTTTTTTGAGGGGCTTGCATTTGCCAATGCTGCATAACTTTTTTTTTTGACCCCTCGTTTTTGTGTGGTCGATGAATTTGATGAAGTTTGAAGAAATTTCAGTAAGTTGTTGACAAAGTGACATGCAGGGTTTCTATCACTTATTCAGTTATACAAAATCCTGATGAAATACCTGGAAATTGTCAATTTATATTCATTTTTTTTCCGGAAATTTTTTGCTCTTTGTACTGGATGAATAACTATTTGCCGCACCAGCATTTCAAGGATCCTACGTGCTACCCCTTCCTCGCAATACCTACACACCTGACACTGTAATTCCCCAACTTTCAGGCATCTTTCGCATCCTTTAAAACCTGTTGAGGACGGGCTGATTTTTCTTCAACGCGCATTTCCCAAAGACACCTGCCTGAGTATACTTGGGACTAGTCTTCAATGGGTCAAAGCTCATTCCTGATCAGGAATTAACAAATCTGTAGGAGTATATGGACTCTGTGATCCTGGCAGAGGTTGCTGTGGGTATCATTGATCCTAGCAGATTTGGCTGTGGGTGCTCAGTGATCGTGGCAGAGTTTGTAGTGACTGGTGCTTGGTTGTTGTTTTTTTGATGGCAGCAGAGTTTGCTGTGGTGGGTACTTGGTGATCCTTGCAGAGTTTTTAGCGGATGCTTGGTTATCCTGGCAGAGTTTGGTGTATGTACTTGGTGTTTCTTGCACAACTTGCCATGGGTAGGTCTACTTCGTGATCGTGGCAGAGTTTGGTGTGGATAATTGCTCATCCCTGGCAGAGTTTGTGGCGGGTGCTTGGTTATAAACCCTGGCAGCAGAGTGTGCTGTGGGTACTTGCTGATCCTAGCAGAGTTTGTAACAGTTGCTTGGTTATCCTGGCAGAGTTTGTTGGGGGTACTCAGTGATCCCTGGTAGAGATTGTTAGGGGTACTCGGTGATCCCTGGCAGATGCAGGGGGTACTCAGTGATCCCTAGCAGAGATTGTTGGGGGTACTCAGTGATCCTTGGCAGAGATTGCTGGGGGTACTTGCTGATCCTGGCAGACTTTGCTTTGGATACTTGATGGTCAAACACAGTTTTTCAATATGTACATACCGAAATGTGATACATTAAGCTACCTTCACTAGCATCAAATATTTACTTCTAAATCTGTCTTCAATCAAATTCTTTTGTCATGTGAGAGGACCATGGTAAATTCTTCTCTGTTGAGATTAGGCAGCAAGGACCTGTCACCTCTGGTATTAGAATCAAGACAGCTAAGTTACTGTCCAGGATGATAGATGCTATGTGGTAGGATGAAGATAGGAGAGCATGTTTACTGTCAATGCAAAACTTTTAACCGCAAACTGTGAAAAGATGATCATTTAGGTCTTAACGTTCTCTACTGAAGACAACGTGATGCAGAGCATGAATCTGTTTGTTTGTCAACTGGAACCAAATACTAGTAAGAATCTTATACGAAGCTTAATGGCTATAAAACTCTTAAACAGTGTTTGTGATGTAACTGCTCAAGTCCTTGTCTATAAAGCATAGAGAGCTAGAAATAGGTAGTGCCTATCCCATGCTATTTTACACGTGAAATATCAATGGACAAGGGCAAATCCCTTGCCTAATGAGCTTGAAAAGATTTTGTGATATCCTTGGGTGAAAGCAAAATCAGCCCAGCTGTCTTAACCCATCATGACATTTCATTTTACTTTGTTTATCCTAATCGTGTTTATAATATCACGTGTATTACCATGAGGTCAGCTGTAATGAGCCATCATCATTATTTGTTGTATAAGAGTGTAGATATGCTGTTTGCTATGTTTTAGATCAAATGTAGTTGTGTTAGCTGGAGAAATCTCTGTCTGTCCATTTTCCATGTGGTGGCTGATCATTTCATACAAAATTTCCGTCTGTTAATTCAGTGCTAGTCATAAATTGAATACCAGATTATATTTATAAGAACAGCACAATTACAAATTTGGCTATCATCTTTGGAGACCCCTTACAAGAAATGCAAACATCTAGATAATCATTCAAATTACTGTTTTGCTTTTGATACATGATATCCCCATGGCTGAATATGCATTCAATAATTTTTTAGATTAAGGTCATCAGACCTGTCAGCTTGCCATGTGTGTTGCTGCTTAATAGTTCTTTCTCAGTGTGTTAATGACAGCATTAGCACCTTTCCAAAGAGTTTGGATAGAGTGGTTTTCACCTGAGTCTTTTGTGACACATGTCCGGTATCCTATTTGGAATTATGCTCGCCGGGAATGAGATTAGGGATTATGTTTTGAGGAAGCACAAGAAGATGCCTCCCAAGGGTAAACGTGGAGATTGCCTCGTGCTGAGCGTTGGCTCTGAGCCATGT
The DNA here is from genome assembly GCF_040938485.1 of Diadema antillarum. Taxonomy (NCBI): domain Eukaryota; kingdom Metazoa; phylum Echinodermata; class Echinoidea; order Diadematoida; family Diadematidae; genus Diadema; species Diadema antillarum. The sequence goes on from NW_027273022.1 coordinate 204,143, forward strand.
TACTGATCCACGTTACTTGATGATGTAAAGAGATATCAAGGAAGTGGTAGCAGTGGTATCAAGGAAGTGATAGCAGAGCTTGGAAGAAGCTACTGAAGTGATTGCAGAGCTTGGAAGAAGCTACTGATCCAAACTGGCTTCCAACGCTAGCACAAAAAGTGCAATTCAATGCCCTGTTTCTGGGTGACTCTGATGCATAGAGTGAAGATCAGAATGAAAGAACGGTGCAGCAGGTTCCGCCAAATTAAAGCTGAAAAGTAATAATGTTATGGAATTTTAATCTTCAAATTCATGAAGTTCTTCCATCGAGATGTTTTCATTGCAACTGATTGACAAATTGCCCTACATTGATGTAAATAAGCACTGAATTGATCAGTGTTTTAGTAGTAGCCATGATACGCGAACCTACGACCTCCTGATCTCTGGACAGGCGTCATCTCTACTAGACCACCAAGCTTGTGCCTGACAGCAAGTGTTGGTTCTAATCCTTATAGCATGTAGCGATCGCCTTCTCAAACTGACAGAGGTAACAATGTCACCTCACCGGTCTTTCACTGTACACAAACCTTTACTGACTCCCCTGATTGTATGTGATATCAGTAATGATAAAATATATCCCAGGCATTGAATCATTGTGTTCTTGGTATTTTGCTTATTGAATACATGTATGTCTCGTTGGAATAGTTTCTTCCAGTTAATGCATTCAAGTTCAAAGGACTTCTATTTTGGGGGGAGTACATAATGGGATGGGATTTTTGGGGGGAGTACATAATGGGATGGGATTTATTGAAGCATGAGTTCTTATTCATTTCTAAGGTAAGGTAGAAAAAAATCATTTGCAGTCTTTCTGTCTACGGCAACATTAACAATCCTTGTGACCAACCGCTAACAACCTTATCTTTTAGTGATCGTGAATTCTGTAATATCATTGGTCAATCACGTAATTGATAAAATCCCGTATTACCTGTGTTACTCAGACCAACCGCTGAATATTTTCTGTATTCTGTGATATGACGTCATGATATTACACAGCTAGCAGCGCTCATCATAATCTGCGCTAGCTCATGCATTCGACAGCCGGCGATTTCAACTTCACTCGCTGCAAAAAATTAACGGGAACAGAAGTGAAATCCCGGATTGCCTGTGTAACTTTACCAATGAGATTACACTACAGAACTCATGTAGATCTACACTTAAAAAGATAAAATCGATACCCCCTGCTCGTTCTTACGAAATACGGGAAATATCTACGATTCCACGAGGCCTCCGGCCTCATGGAATATGGCACCAGACCGTAGATATTTGCCCATATTTCGTGAGCAAGCAGGGGGTAACTGATAATCTGACATACGCTCCCATTGGTTAGAGCTGGTTATGATATTAAACCCGTTGCGGACGGGCTGATTTTGCTAAAAACGTGCATTTCCCGTAGACACTTGCCCGAGTACACTCCGGACTCATCTTCAATAGGTTGAAAAGGTTACCCATGAGGAAGCAATACTCAATGACATGCAGAATATTTATTCTGCCTCAAAGTTCGCCCCCTCTTGTTGTTCTCCTGTATTGTTTCATAGAAAATCTGTGGAAATGTCACGCAAATCATATTGAGCACATGTTTTTCCATGTGATTCCGAGACTGAACATCTCCAAGCATATTTTTGTCTGTGCATTTTTTCCTCCTCTATTTCTGATTTGTATATTGTGTGTGTGATTGATACCAATGAAGATTGATTTTTATCCATCTACATGTTAACAGTGATTGTCATAAATTACCTCTAAAGAGGTGGTACTGGTGTCAGTTTAAAGGCTTTTGCCCTCTGGTGTCTTATTATTCCATACTTCGACGGGATGAGCAACTTTTCATCACAACCTAGTTTTCCATGCTTTGTGCCCAAAATCTTTTTTTTTCTCATCCCCCCCCCCTTCCCCTACTTGTGAAATGTCAAAAGAAAATAAAAAATGTTGTCTTTGAAAGTGAAAGAGGGAGTCTCATAACTGTAGATATTGAGAGTCAAATCTTTTGTTGCCAACCACAGGGTGTGGTAAGGGTTTAGTTGTGGGTCATCCTGATCGCTACTTGACTCACTTCATGTCTTGATGAAGATTAATTTGTGTAGTCTAATATGTCTGTAGTCATCATCATCACTTTCCGTAGCATCATGAAGATGAGGTGGTGATATTGTAGCAATATTCTTTAATCCTTGGTTTGCTCTGAGTGCTAGTTGGCATAGAAAACCCCATAGTGTTGTACACACTGTCCAAAGTCCATAGCACAGAAAGGGTTAATCGTAATCGATGGCAACTAGTAACCCAGCTGAGACAGTGGCCAAATTTCAGTAGGCCATGGTGATGGCCAATGTTTTTTATCTGTAGTGCGTACTTGACAAAGTAGTTTCTTGCCAAGTTGAAATTTCTGGTCTGCCCATCTATCTATCCATCCTTCAGTCTGTCCAGGAATGGCTACAATGGGTTATATGCGCAACAAATCTTGAGTTGCATTCATCGCTTCTCCACTCCCTGGGGACATTAGGGGTGGTGAACATGGGCTTTAGACTATCTTTCATGTGAACTGATGCATTTCGGCGTCCTGAACTTAGAAAATCCCTTTGAGGATTAGGGATTGTTTTGCAGCTAAGGGGAAATATTTAGCACGTGTCCTACCATGCTCTTGGGTTGTAGAGCATTTTATTCACCCATAATTTGTCTTTGTCTCTTGAGTCAAACTGAATTGAATGAACAGTTGCTTTAGCATCTGATTGATAGAATTAGTGGATTAATACTTGTCTAGATTCATGATTTTTAACCTGTGAGGATTTGGTGCTTCTTTCTGTTAAAAAGGAGCACTGCCTGGTCCTGCGATTTCACTATTCTTTGGAGTCTTCTTGGACATAGTATGTTTCAACCTGTCAGAAAGAACACTATAAACCCATCTGCAGCAGTTGTTCAGATGACAAGCCAACCAAAAATATGCAAATAAACAGTAAGAGCACTAAACATACCTTCTCAGCTTGCGGCAAGAAACTGAGTTCTGGTTTACTGGCTATTGCCATGGTCTTGGTTCTAGATTTATGCTTGGATAATCATTGGTATTCCAACAAATCATGTTGAATAGAATGCAATGACTTGCAACGAATGATTTAAAGGTCATATAAAGCATGATTGATTCTGATTGTGACATCAAAGTATGAACTTACATATAGGATCACTCTGACCCATGCATCATAGTCCATCACCTTATGTCACAGTGAGAAGATGTAAACCTTTTATGATGCTGACAATGCCAACTAGATAAATGCTGGGTGAATATAGAGGGATTTCAGGCTTGTTAAAAAAAAAGAATTGTTTATAGTCATATTTCTACATATGTTTGAAAATCGAACCAAACCAGTATTTCATATGACAGCCATGTTACCACAATCACATTATGTATCTGTCAGTCAAGTGCATCAATCAAAAGTGCAACTCGTGATGTGCTTGTATGCTGGTATACTATCACCTAGGTATGTATTATGTGCTTGCTCCATCGCAGAAGTGAATACAAATCTGGAAAGTTCTTGTTTTGTTAATCTAAGGTATGCTCCAGAGGTCAAGCAGTGAAGACTGCCAACACACACCCACGATTGAGCCTGACGTAATTGGCTAACCACAATTGGCCATATAGAATTTTAGAAACATGTTTAGGAGACTCTTGAAGTGCAAAGAGAGACAAATTTTAGAGGTTAACAACATGAAATTCTTTCTGATACCTCTTGAACCTCGATGCTGCCACACATACCAGTACTGATATAATAGGTGGGAGACAGACCTTAGAACGTCCCACAGGTGACATGCCTTGGCAAGGACTGTGGCAAACCTTCCAGGATGTGGGAATAATGGAAGTGGAAATTGAGCAATAATGAGGGGAACCACACTTCGTTTCCTTACCAGCAATGTTTCCCCCGATTGCTGACCCCGAAATGATGCTCTCCACCCCTCCCACTTCCCATCCAAAATGACCAAAATTGGTTCGGGGCATGTCTAGCCATACCCAGTGCGCAGTAATTAGGTGGGTTGGGGGTGGTTGGTTGGTGTAATCAGCTGCAGTCAAAGCCGACATAGTGCTCTAATTACTGCTAATCAAACACCAGACAATGCATTGGTTAGAAAAAAAAAATGAAATGGAATTTAAAAAAAAAAAGGGTTTGATGGCACGTAGGAAGGGGGCGGGGTAAAAAGGATTTGCATTGATGAATGTTACAAAATAAAACAAAGACACATGATTAGTGTCATTTTTTTTTCATCAATGTTGTTTAGGAGAAATAATAATTTTCTCTGGTGTGAAATGCTAGTAAAAAACATTAAAGAATGTCCTTCACTGTCATTTTAATTACTTTGATTGTGTTCATTCTGTCGTAGACATTAAAGGCTGATTGGATAGAAACACAATGAATTGGTAAAAAAAAAAGAAATGAAATGAAAAAAAAAATGGTTTGAAGACACGTAGGAAGGGGGCGGGGTAAAAAGGATGGAATTTGCATTGACGGATGTTATGAAACAAAACAAAGGCATGTGATTAGTGTCATTTTTTTTCATCGGTGTTAGTTGTTTAGGAGAAACAATAATTATCTATGGTATGAAATGTCAGTAAAGAATGATATGAAATGTCCTTCGCTGTTATTTTAATTAATTAGATTGTCTGTCGCAGACATTAAAGGCTGATTGGATAGAAACACGATGAACCATGTTATGGTAGAGTGAATTTATTAAACTTATAACCTTTGTTACGGGTTCTTACATAAATTTTTTGTATGCCAAAAGAAGTGAACTGGATTGTTTCGTAAGCCATCGTTCATCCAGCATTCAACCTACACACAAGCCGTGTTGCTCCTGGCGTGGTCGGTCGTGACAAACGTGAAATCACGGTTGGGAGAATCGAGGCTATCCAGGAAGTTGGATCTCTTCTCGAATTTCCAATTTGGCTGAGCAGGAGTCATGAGTCAGCTGTATTGCGCATCGAAATTTTGGGAGGCTCTTGTAAGTGAATTTGTTTTTAAGGGGGAGAGGGGAGGGAAGGGTGGAGGTGAGGGGGTATGGAAGTGAGTAAGGAAAGGGGGTATGGAAGGGAATAAGGAAAGGGGGTATGGAAGGGAATAAGGAAAGGGGGTAGGGGTAACCCCCTCCCCCCTTCCGACGAGAGAGCTTTTGTATGGATTGACGTATATGGATAAATGGGATGTTTTTTAGCATCTGAATGCCCTCATATCAGTATGATGTGTCAATACGGGACGTTTTTCGAAACATATGTTTTTAGCACCGTTTTATACAATTATCGTATATATATATCCATACAATGTTTTATTGCATCCGAAAGCTCCCATATCCATACGTCGTATAAGTAGGTTGGACTAATTCGCAACGCGCGCTTAGGGCCCGACCTCTACTGCAGATGAGTTCAGCACAGAGTATTTAAACATACACGCAAAGCCTGCACAAAGTTCGTACTGCGCAACGGAGAGACCTGTACATATTCATGAGCTTCCCATGAAAGTTCAGCTGAGCGCGAGGTCTGGATGCTCCCATACTATTATCGGATAATGGGGTGTTGCGTCTGAACGATCCTACATCAATGTGTCTTATATCCATACATCCTATGAAAATACCATAAGTCGGTACGTCTGAAAGCACTAAGAAAGGGGAAGGGGGTATGGTAAAATTTGTGAGGGGTTGGTTGAAACAGTTGGTTATCATCATTCTGGATATTTCCAGAGGCAGCAATTGGTAAAGCAGAGGCTGTCATGTGAATTGACTGATGTGCAGATAGCAGATAATGGCTTGTTTTTTCAGATTGCCAACGATGTAATGGAGGAGTGATTAATGATTGCTACAGCTGTGTACCTGATTGGAGATAGACCCTGACTGGGTCATGTCGGGCAGATTGTAATCAAAATGTTTTCTTGATTCCCCCAAGATATGTGGGTCTAAGTTTAGGCGGATGTCTTCATTTTTAGCATATTGATAGATTCATCTTTTGCAAGTCACCCGACTCCGTAGTGCAAAAGTAAGATAGTCGATCTGGAATGATGTCAAAACTTGGCTGATTGAGACAAGTCATTCTTCATCTCGCGTATTTGCTTCTTTTGGGATTCTGATGTTTTTAGGTATCTGAATTGGGTGCTGTATGAGTTGAAATTGAAGTACTAGAATGCCATTCACTATGAATCTTTAAAATAAGCTCTACTAAAAATTCTGTATCAGAACTTGATTGGCCAAGTTTTGTTGTTTTTTTTTCATCATGTTTTACAACCATGAAACTATATCATACAATGTATTTTTAATTTTATGGAGATCTACTGTCCAGCTATTATGAAGTACTGTACAAGCTAATAGTTTTGCGATGCTTTTATTTTCGCAAATTTTGTGAATCACCTTTGAACCACGAAAATAACGACACGCAAAAAAAAAACAACCACCAATAAGTAAGTTCAGGTAGACCCTGGCAACCGCGAAATTAACAACACGCGAAAATGTCCTCCAAGTAGCAATTCGCGAAAATATCTGCACGCAAAAATTTAAGCTCATACAGTAGTCTCTTAGAAGAGACACCCATTGCACAAAAGGTATGTAACTATGATTCAATAGGCGTTTACATTAACCTGTTGAGGATGGACTGACTTTGCTACAAACATGCATTTCCCATAGACTCCTGCCGGAGTATACTCGCGACTCGTCCTCAACGGGTTAAAGGGACTGTTCAGTACTGGTTGAGGTGGGAATTCATGTTTTGAACACAGTAGTTACTTGCCAAGTTGAAATTTCTGGCCTGCCCATCTATCTATCCATCCTTCAGTCTATCTAGGAATGGCTACAATGGGTTATATGCGCAACAAATCTTGAGTTGCATTCATCGCTTCTCCTCTCCCTGGGGACATAAGGGGTGGTGAACGTGGGCTTTAGACTATCTTTCATGTGAACTGATGCATTTCGGCGTCCTGAACTTAGAAAATCCCTGTTGAGGATTAGGGATTGTTTTGCAGCAAAGGGGAAATATTTTGCACGTGTCCACCCATGCTCTTGGGTTATAGAGCACTTTATTCACCCATGATTCGTCTGTGTCACTTGAGTTGAATTGCATTGAAGGAACAGTTGTTATTGATAGAATTATTGGATTAATACTCACTCTATTCATGATATATCACCTGCAAGGATTTGGTGCTTCTTTTTGTTTGAAGGGCCACTGCCTGGTCCTGCGACTTCATTATTCTTTGGAGTCTTCTTGGACATACTATTATTATTATTATTATTATTATTATTATTATTATTATTATTATTATTATTATTATTATTATTATTATTATTATTATTATTATTATTATTATTATTATTATTATCATCATCATCATCATCATCATCATCATCATCATCATCATCATCATCATCATCATCATCATCATCATCATCATCATCATCATCATCATCATTATTAGTAGTAGTAGTAGTAGTAGTAGTAGTAGTAGTATTCATTTGGCAATTCAACATACATGTACAATACAAGCGGACATAAAATACAAACAGAAAATCGTATGACATGATATAAAAATTGTGATGATTCCAGGTACATGCCGCTGTATGTCATCCTGTTTGGAAGAACACTTTGAAGGGACTGTACAGTACTGGTTGAGGTGGGGATTTCATGTTTTGAACATTCCTAGGTGAGATAATGAGAAACCTCTTATGAAATATGAAAGAGCATGTAATTTTAAGAGGGATTCAACGTTTATTTGATGAAAATTGGTTTTCAAATGGCTGAGATATCAAATAAAAAGTGATAATAATGAAAGGCGACAGGCCACGCCTTTTATTAGATCTCTTTGTTTCACCTTGTTTTTGGATATCTCAGCAATTTCAAAACCGATTTTCATCAAATAAACTTTTGATACTCCTTAGAATTGCATGCACTTTGACATCTCATAGAGTAGTTTCTGAATATCTCGCAAAACGTTAAAAGCTAAATCCTCACCTCAACCAGAACTGTACATAGGCCTACCCTTTAACCTGCAGTACAGGCCTGTATCACTTCTTGCATCATAGTCCTAAATAGCTACCTGCCGTGTTCCACAGTGCAATGTCCTGTGGCTCCGATCCTGCTGCATGATGTGTCATACCATGGACCTAATGTCCATGGTCATACTGATACAGTTGGACATGTGTGAAGAAATCACAGACTGTTTGCTATAAATATCCCATAGAAACCTTCACTGTGGTAGCTGGGTTTCTCTCTTTTGTTCTTAAAGAAGAGTTCATTAGAGGCCTATGAGAATGGTCAGTACTTCATGTAGACCCAGTGGGATTGAGGTCCATGGTTTTTGTTTTTGTTTTTAAATAGGAGAATGACACCATGGAGCAGAACATTTCCAGAAGAAATTTAAGCTGTTCGTAAGGAGACCAAAGGAGCAAATCATGCAAAATTTGAGCAAGGTTGGACTTTTCACAGAGAGTGGTAAGTGGGGGGGGGGGGGGGGGGGGGGGTTATGAAAGAGCTGTCACCATATGACCAATGTTGCATGTGTTAGACTAGTGAATAATTCTTCTCGAGCCAGTCCTATTAAAGACTCGAGCCTGAATCAAGGCTAGAGGAGGGTCGATGGTAAGAAGTGGTGGAAAGACAATAGGATGAGTCAAGTGTGTTTGGTGGGTCTCTGATCCTCTCATCTGGCAGCTGGCTTCGCCCTCCGTCACACCATTCTCATGACTCAACTACACCCAGCAACCCCGCCTCTGACACCAAGGGTGGCAAATATGCCCCCTTTCATGATTTAAAGAGATTAGCGTATGATTCTTGGAAGGTGAAAGTTACCATCTTGTATAGTCTTCTGCAGAGTAGGGTGATGTTATGTCCTGTCCATCGATGATCAAGAGCTTCGCTACCCCCTACTTCTTGCTCCATCTATGATCTAATGAGAAGTATTACATAAGCCATGTTTCAAGGTGCCTCCTTTTGCCTTCATGGCATAGAAGACAGAGACTCCAACCCTCCCGTTTTCGACGGGAGATCTCCCGCCGAAAGCCCATTTTCGCAAAATCTCCCGTTCTCCCGTTTGAGATTTGATTTCTCCCGCCCTGGCTCTGTGTCTCCCGGTGGAAAGGATTTCTTACTTATTGCTATTGTATGTTGTAAAAATAAGCCTTAGATAGCACCAGAGAACATCTAAAACCCTAGGAACTTCGCGCTTCGCACACATCAACTTGGAGTCTCCCGTTTGTTAGGGGTTTCGGGCGGGAGAATCTCCAGATCAGAAGGTGCTTGGGGTTGGAGTCTCTGAGAAGATAATTAAGTAGAGTTCTCTCCAAGTAAAATTGAGACCTGTAAAATCAAAGGTAGGAATTAGCAACCTCATCAGGTTTGCAAATTAAAATATAAATGATATCCCTGTTGGAGAAAAACATGTGTGTGAAATCTGAAGATTTTATGTTTATTCCCTGTTTAATCTTGAAAAAGCTTTCATGGGTTTAGTTTGTTTGTTGGTTTGTTTTTTCCCAAAAACTCACTCTGTTCGTGAGAGTCTATCTGAACATAGATTGGATAACTTGTAAACTTACATAGCAGTTAGCACTGCAATATTCAGACTGATAGGCATTTCCATAGCTTATCACAGTCTGACTCACATTTCTGTATTAGGGCCTTGTAATGGCCATAATGAGAGCACTAAATTGAGTGAATGAGTTGAGCTCTAACTCGCCCCAAACTAACATATTTGCAGGGAAATTGGTCACTTTGGCACAGTCCTGTAAATGAGGTTAATTGCGTTATTGACTGAAATCCGATTCATCAAAATTAATCCATGATTCAGAAAGATTTTTTTTTTTTCCATGGGAGTGTGAAATCCGGCATGTGATTGATCTGCAGAAAGAACAGCAAAGCCAAATCAGTATGCAATGATATTTATGGCACTTTGGCATACTTAGCCATTCCAGTTTTAATATTGCAATTCATTACCCTCGACGCAAAGAGCCACCAGTACACAGAGCAGGTGATTATTCTAAATCTCGATGGTTCGTCAAAATGCAGCGTTTGCCTTCTAATGGAATAGCCAACATATCTCACAGAAAAAGACTTAAAATATCATGTCAGAATGAGTTTTAAGCCTTTCCCAAATTCAGTCATTATCGGAATAGCTACCCTTTTAAGGGAATCAAAATGCCATATTAGAATTTCCGTAGTGTCTATTTAGAGTAGATGCTCTCAGTACTGTTTACAGCCAAAACAGGGAAAAATATGAAAGCTGAATTTCATTATCTTTGCAAGATGGTGGCTATTTGTGTGTTTGTGTGTATGTGTGTGTGTGTTTTTGTTATTGTTGTTTTAAGTGTGTGTTTAGTGCTTCAGGTTTGTTTAACGTTTATGGTCCCCAACTGTGATATAAAGCAAATTGGATGACTCTCGTTCTACTGGATTGATCATGCGATCATCACGTGTGAGCCTCCAGGAAGAAGTTCAACAAGTGTGGGTCACGAACGTCATTCGGGGCTCCTGCAGACAGTAGGGACGCAGATTTATGGGATGCCGGGAGAATTTCAGGTTCACGGCTGTCCTCTTGTCCTCAGCAGCGAATGCAAGCCACCAACGGCTGCTCAGGGAGATGCACTTTACTCCTGTTGAGGATTGGAAGTAGCAGTTAAAAGTCGCATGATTCTCTCTAGCCTGACTTCCAGATAGCACTTTGTACATTGTCGACATTTGTGTCAAGTCTTGAGTCAAGACTAGTTTGGTCTGAGTGTTTTCACTCTATGGAGAGAAATAGTTGTCTCCAAGATTGAATGATGTACATTTATTGATTCAGATAGGATAAAGATATTGCTTTGTAGTTGGGGGGGGGGGGGGGAGGGGCGAGGGAGAGCATGATTTACCTTCAGCTTTGAAGTCCATCTGGCGGCTCAATTCTCAAACCCGCCACCGGCATATATTTTGTGTTTTATTTCTTACTGGTACATGTAGCAGAGGATGCTGATGTGAAGAGTCGGGTAGGGCAATAGAACATTAGCATTAGTGCAGCTAAGTTTATTCAGTATTTTACCATGGTTAATCATATGAGGAAATCAGTGTATCATGATTTTTTTATACATCTCTTTGTTTTCTGATATCTATGTTAGGGTGTGAGTTGGTGATTTTATGAAGGTTGATTGGGCTTCCCTTTGAGTTAGTACATCAATGAAATTTTATACTACCTGTACTGAAAAGAGATATGACAAACATTACCTGTCGATGGTACAAGCCCATACATTATTCCTTTAAGCACATGCACTCCTGTGGTAAGTCATGAGCAGAGAAGCATCAAAACCGAGGTTACACGAAGACAGAATAGGGAGATGGGGAATTGAGAAGTCTCGACACTCTCCCCTAGTTTACAACATGGCACTGACCCCCGCCGTTCAAGGCTAGGCCTTGCCATGTTGCTCGCATGTGACTGCGGTGGAACATGCGTAATGGATGTGTGTTAAACATATAGGGCCTATTAGAAATCTTTGCAAGGTTTTCAGGGAGTAATGATGAAAATGGAGCATTAGGGCCTACAGTCTTCTGTGACACATGTTGTTTCAGCAACGCCTTGTGTCTGGTTTTCAGCCCAGACAATGAACCGACCCACTTTCTCCCCTCACCCCTCAAAATCTTCATCAGTCCTAAAACCAGTTCATATGATCGAATATTTGTATGATTCCAACCTACAGGGATGTCATCTTTGTACACATTGTGTTTGTTTGTTTGTTTGTTTGTTAAAGGACAAGTTCACCTTCATAGACATGTGGGTTGAGTGAATGCAGCAATATTAGTAGATCACATCAGTGAGAGTTTGAGGAAAATCGGACAATCCGTTCAAAAATTATGAATTTTTAAAGTTTCTGCTCAGTCATGGCTGGATGAAAAGACTAAGTAAGCTTGTGATGTCACATGAGTACAACGATATAAAGAAAGAATAAAGAAAATTCGACATATTTCCATTTTTCTCACATAACAAAAGAACACTCGACTTCTCTCTTTCAGAAGGCAGGGGGAATAATATTACCCTTAACATACGTCAGTAGCAAGTCAAGGAAATGTGCACTTTATTCAAAAAGTAAAGTTTTGTGAAATTCTCTTTTTACTTCGGATCACCTTCTGTATCTGTACGGATTCTTTCTTCTTCTTTGTTTCTTTATTTCTCCGCAAAAGTTGTGCAGAGGTTAGCTCAGAAAGTCCGCTGCCTATCAATTTCAAAATTATACCATGTATGCATCATGTCCCAAAGACGACAAATCTAATGTATCATTGTGATCAGTCGACCGTGACGTCACTATGACGTCATTATATGAAAACACATTCTCAATCATATCTCATTAATGGAATGAAATTTTTCAATGAAATTTACGTCATATATATTTCAAATTATGCGCATTCTACTCATGTTCTCAAAATTCATATTTTCTCTTAAAACGTGCGCGTACGCGCGCGTTGAAATATTTGTATGCTCCAATCGAGCTCAAAATTTTTTTGCACGCGTTTCAGACCATTTAAAGCATTTTTTGAAAAATTGAAAAAATCGGACGGACGCGTACGCGCGCGCGCATATACGCACGCACAGCTCATATGCAATTGAAATTTCCATTTTTTTCACTTTGATCGGATGTCTGAAATGTTAAGGAATATTTATACCAAGTTTCAAATCAATGCGACTCAATATGACGTCATACGGGCCCGTCAAAGTTGAAATTCCGCGCGCGCGTCAATGGCGATATACAGTGCAACTATGCCAAAAAACTGCTAATTTTAAATTCGATTTTACTCGTCAGGATGGACGGTGACCCCCCATTTTCTTTACATATTTTAAAACCTGATGAGTTGTACATGTCATTTCATGGCGTGGCAATGCTGACAAAATGATTAAAAGATATCAAATTTCTTAATAAAGTAAAAAAAGTAAATTTTCAAAATGACGTCATCAAATTTCAAGTTCATTCGAGCGTATCTCACTAGTCCTTTGTCAATTTTCACCCAGATTTCAGTATAATGTAGCTTATTTAATGTTCTTTCAAACATAAATTTACAAAATTTTGATTGGATAACGGTATCACTTCGTAAAAATGGATTTAAAGTAACCTTGTCAAATTTGACCAGTTTACGTGTTATCTCTATGGGAGTGCAGTTTTTCTGGAAATGAAAATTGACATGACTATCTTTATCGAGCACTAGCTCACTTACCCTTCGGTAAATTTCTCCCAGATTTTGATATGTTGTAGCTGAGACTTTACGCTACCGTTAAGGTGCCCTTCGTTTTTTCATACGATGTCGGGATCACGTCAAAAATTTTGGTTGAAATTCAGGCTTATCTTCGATGTATTGAGATAGTTCTTTCTTTCTGCAACTTTCTTTGCAATAACTCAAGAAAAACACGCCCTATCACCCCCATATTCTGCACATGTTTAGTTCATGTCACGTACATTATTTCATAAAATAACAACTACTTGATCGGACACCATCTTGGGTATGTTAATTAGGGTCAAAGGTCATAAGTGTTTCATCCTGTATCTTAGTGAATACATGTCCTATCTTTCCCATATTTTGCAAACGCAAAGACCATGTTACAAAGATCATTTCACAAAATAACTACTTTTTACTCAGATGCCATCTTGTGTGTGCAAATTGAGGTCAAAGGTCATATGTACTTCTTTTTGTATCTTCGTTATGACGTGTTATCTCTATGGGAGGGAATTTTTTTAAATGTGAAAATTGACATGATTGTCTTTATTGAGCACTAGCTCACTTACCCTTCGGTGAATTTCTCCCAGATTTTAATATGTTGTAGCTGAGACTTTGCGCTATCGTTAAATTTGATTTTGTTTTTTCATACGATGTCGGGATCACGATAAAAAACTTGGTTGAAATTAAAGCTTATCTTCTATGTATTGAGATATTTCTTTCTTTCTGCAACTTTCTTTGCAATAACTCAAGAAAAACACGCCCTATCACCCCCATATTCTGCACATGTTTAGTTCATGTCACGTACATTATTTCATAAAATAACAACTACTTGATCGGACAACATCTTGGGTATGTAAATTAGGGTCAAAGGTCATAAATGTTTCATCTTGTATCTTGGCGAATACCTGTCCTATCTTTCTCATATTTTGCACACGTATAGACGATGTCGCAAGAATCATTTCACAAAATAACCACTTTTTCCTCAGATGCCATCTTGGGAGTGTAAAGGTGGGTCAAAGGTCATATGTATTTGTTGTTGTATCTTCGTTATCTAGTGTATACGGAATTTGGTACCAAAGATGGCAGATACGACCCCCTTTTCTAAACGAGAATTCAAATATCACACGGCCAACGTTTTTAACAACAGACGAAACCTGTATGGTCATGCCTATTGCGATCAGGGCCCCGTTGCAAGAAACTCAAATTGCGTTTAAACGCAACTCACATCCTACGCAAGTATCTCACGCAACTTGCGTAGGATACTTGCGCGCTGTTGCTAGAAGAGACTTGCGTTTGATCGCAACTTGCGTTTGATTTTTGGAGTTGCGTTTAAACGCAAAGTTTCTAGCAACGGGGCCCTGGACTCGAATCATTGATGAAAAAAAAATCGGATCACCTTAATTTTTTCCTTATATAGTTGTACGCATGTGACATCATACACTGTAGTAGTCTTCTCATCCAGCAGCAATTGCGCAGATACTTTAAAAATTCATAACTTTTGAATGGATTGTCGGATTTTCCTCAAACTTTCACTGATGTGTTCTACTAATATTGTTGCATTCACTCAATCCACATGTACATGAAGGTGAACTTGTCCTTTAATGTCCTACGTGTATATCAATGAGGGGTGAATATCTTGTGACTTCAAATTTACATTGGCAAAATGTTGAGACTTCAGAATAGACAATACATTTTCCCCAGTAGGTTTTTTTTTTTTTTTTTCGGGCACCATACAGTTTATATTGTTAATGACAAAATATACAAAATCAATTCAGTGAATGTGTTGTTGTGCATGTTTTTTTTTCTGAATCATTTATCTGTATGTGAAAGCACATCTGTGGATTGCATTTTACACATTTTGGGGAGGCAAATCTCTTCATAATTGCCCTTGTGTGTATCACTGCATTCCTGTGTATGTTCAGAGTTGTCAGGCTGTAGTGAATGTGTGACCCGGTCCAAAATATCTACAAAGTGCAAGCTGGGATCATTTCACCTGTCAATTATCACCAGGCATCTCAAAATAGCCAAAATTTGTGGTTTCATTGATAAGATTGATTGTTTTACAGGTGATTTCCCTGCTGATCAAAAACATTATTGATTGTTTTACACCTAGATGCCTTCCCCCACCTGATCAGGACTTCATTTACATACAGTATTGATTGTTTTACAGCTAAGTGCATTCTGGTATCAGGCTCGCACTGTTAAACACACAACACGTTAACTCACAACGTGGGGTCAATGAACTGTGTCAGCAGATGACTTTTTCACACTCTCACCTCAACCACAAGTATGCTTACTGCTGGATGAATGAAGAATCGCATGTTTGTTTAGTTTTGTGAGGGTTTTTTTCTTTTTCCGGCCTAACCTGTCAAACTAGCATTTTTGTTTGATTAGCTCTTGTTTGCTTTGTGGCTTCTTGTGATGTGTGCAATAATGTCATGAAATGCACAGATCTGTCTGTTGTTCTATTTCAGATTGCAACTTATTCCAGGCTATTTGTTCATTACACTTTACAGAGCTAAGTGTTTGTTACCTTTCTAAGCAGGAAATTAATTCCCCCCTTTTTGACATGACCAGACTGATGGGAGAGGTTAGGATTAGATGCATTAATTTGTGTGAGGTCTTGAAAAGTTTCATGTTAAGAGTGTCACCCGTGAGTTCGTGAGAAAACCAGGGGATGGTTGGAGGGTAATATTTCTGAAAAGTCACGCGGCATTGTACCTGGTAGCTTACCCGCAATGCTTTTCATGCTACATCTTCACTAAGGAGTTCCCAGGAGATCCTGCATGAAATTTGCTAAGCGTGGAATGGGTATCAGATACACTCTTCCTCCCCAAATGACTACTTGTGTACAGTGATGAAATGCCTTTGATAGCATGGGACAAACAGCCAAAAGTGAAACTTATCTTCAAGCAATCCCGTAAATCTATGCCTTCCAGCGATGAATATTACAGGGATTGTAGTTTGTACACTGTGATGAGCTCAGAGGACTGTGAACAGATAACATCAAAGGGTCAGCATTGTCTGCGGTATCGAGAGAGGTCCTTTTGAGGTTTCGTTCACCAGCCTTTTGTGTCCATCCCGGCCAGAGAATGGTGTGTCACTATCATGTGAATTGGGGGGTCAGGAAGGCGTGTGTGAGCCAATGTCTTGTCATTCCATGCATTGGTCATTGTGGCATTTGCGGCAGAGTACAGTGAGAAACCACCAGACTTGCCAGGCCCCTCGAAATTTATTAAGCCGTATGGTCCACCGGTCATTGATGATAGATGTCCATTCTTCTGGTTCACAACTGTACCTTTTACTGATTGCTTCATCCTTGGGTCCCTATACTCTCTTTCATCATCTCGTACCTCTTTTGGCACCATGAACTTTAATTGGGAAATTGTAGCATTTTTTGGACGACAACATTTTACTCCCCTCGTCTTTTGTTTTATCAATCATGTTTGTCCAATATTTCTACAAGATCTTACTAACTAGAAAAAGGACAGATATCGTGTGCAAATGAAAGTCCAGCTTTCGGTTTTTACAGGAAAGGTTGATTGTCAAGCTATATAACCAAGGATGTGTACTCCTTGGACTTTGTACAGCAGTAAAAATCCTGTAGGGGGATCATGATTGATCGTGTTACAATCAAGAACACATAAAAATGCACTGACGGGATTTGATGAAATTTTGAGTGACAAGATGTGGTTTTAAAACGCAAGAATGGGAATTTGGATTTACTCTGTGAGATCATTTCAAAGCACCTTGGGCACAGTTTGTCACAAGCATAAATTGCTGATGATGAGGGTCTAGTGAAGCATTCATTTTCACAGAGAATGCAGTTGAGTTTCATTTCCTTGCAACTTAAGTCTCATCTTCAGGCATGTGAGTGGACAGAGTAGACATATATTGTTTCATTCATTGCAATACCGGTACTCCTAGGTTATATTCTTCCTGTCTGATTATTCTGAGGAGATAGCAAAGGCTTGCTTTAACATCATTTGGCCTTTATTTTTATTTTTGTTTTGTTTTGTTTTGTTTTGTTTTGTTTTTAGAGGGTAGGGTAGACAACGGAAGGTTCAATTGAAGCCAGCCATCACACTCAATTGAGCACATTGTTTGTGATTTAAGGGATAAGCATTTTGCTGCCTGTCAATCCCACTTGGCTCTCCCTTCAAATTGTTGTAGATCATGGGGCATGCATTGAAAAGGGGGGGGGGGGCAAGTGAAGGGTTCAGAGTTTATTGAATAAAAGAAATAAACTTTTGTAGTAGTGACTAAAAATAGTGAGAGAAAAACTGTATGAACAACAGCAGCAGAATTAAATTTATATAAGTCTCGAATGATAGCTAATAAACAACCTGTAGTCTCTGGAATAGGTCCTATCCTCATGTTACTAAATTCTGGAATATAGGTAATGAATGGTTTCAGTCCCCTCTTCACCCCCCCCCCCCCCCCCCCCCCAAAAAAAAAAAAAAAAAACAAGCAAACAAGCAAACAAACAAACAAACAACAACAACAACAACAACAACAACTGGAATGACAAGCAACAAACAAACCCAAACCCTTAGATGTTTATGTTAATCGTCAATGTGATGAAAAGACTGTTGAGGGCAATATTACAATGAATGGTCTTTTCCTTCAGCCTTCTAACTTTCTCTCCTGACCGACCCCCTTCCTTCCCCTTCCCTTTCCCTCTTCTCCAGTTCGGTTTCCCTCTTTCATCTTGTTTTCATAATTCACTTAAACAAGGACAGCAGATTTATTCATGGAGAGGGGGTAGCGTTTTCCTACCTCCATACTGGTCGTTTCATAGGGAAAAACAAAAAACAAAAACATGCAGCTGCTAAGGAAAAAAATGAGTGCATCTGAGAAAGAAGATAGAACTGCAATCTTTTTGTTTTAAAGCAGGTACCAGAATTACGGGAATGTACGTATAAACACGCGAGGCCAAAGAAAAAAAAAATAAACACGCAACACGTGAAAAGGGTGCACGTGCTAGATAGGAGAGGGTCAGCAAACAATATAGGACACATACAGGACATTGAGTTGATGTGCTGAATTGTTTGCTGTCCTTGTAAGGTGGGTCCGTAATAACGAGGGATTCATTGGCCTAATAAAGGCCGTCTGTATGGCGATTCAGAGCCCATCCAAGCCAGCCATATGCTGTTGCAATCCAAGACTTAGCAACCTCCATCTTCAGCGAAAAGAGGTGGTCCGTGTGACGGACATCGATCCAGCAGATCTAAGACATCCATGAGATTAAATGCAATGATGTAATTACGGGTTTATGGCATTGTTCTCTTTGTCAGCTGGCCCTTTGTGTTGGTACCTGGTTTGAATTGGAGGCTAGCTAGTAACTGCTTATTATCTTATTCAAAGCATTTAGAAAGAGCAGCATGTTAACTCATTCTCATACTTAAGTTCCCTGTTCATTTGTGAGGACTCATTAGTTCGTTGGAATTGGTGACCTTGCCAATTTTTTTTTCATCTTACTGAGGTCTTCGTGGGTTCCAATTTTTCAGGACAAAATATCAAAGGAGTATATGAAGGGGTTGTGAGGTTGCTGGCTGTGTGAAGGCTATGTTAAGTTTGCTGTGAAAACCCCTGTTTACATTTTGCAGTGATTTAATGTTTGTTTTACATGCAGTGGGACAGACTGCTTGGCACGCGATCAAGATGGGATATATTCAAAGAACGTATTGAAATCAACCATAAAAGAGAATTAGAAAATATTTATTTACAAACATAACAAGGTTTTGTCTGTCTGCTAAAATTTGGAATTTGACCAAATTTCATAGAAGTGAATGTCTTCAGTATGTCCTTTCAGGTTTTTTAATCTCTAATGCCAACCTGTTGTTTGAACTCAAGTAACCAGCCCAATTAAAATCCCGTGTAATGTTACAAAAGATGTAACTAATCCAGGATAGCCACAACCATGTTTAAAGTTTGCTGTGGACATTTCTGCTGTTAATGGGTAGATCTAGTCTAAGTTCGAGGTGCTGGTGCTGATCAATGAGACTGCAAACTGTTCTTTAGATTAGAATAGATATGCAGGGTGATTAAACTCGTAGCTGTAGAGGTTGGAAGATGCCTCGATAGATGTGAAGAATATTAATGTGAAGGAATAGAGAAGTATGGAAAGGAGTTGTACACATTTTGCAGTTTCACTGCCAGTATTTTGGGCTGGTGTTTGTAATGTGTACTTTTGCAGTTGCAAACTTTAGTCTTCTGACATAGGTCTACATATTGAGACATATTGGCAGAGTTAAAGATAAAATGAAAGTGTAGCATTGTCATCTTGAGTGTGGCAGGGTGAGGGATATGCCTCATGCAAAGGGAGAATATGTGACAATACTGACAGTATTTTACAAATTGTCAAGGCATTCTTGAGATGGTCACTTTGGAGGGTCTCCAAGGCACAATTATTCGTTTCCGTTAGTGTTTGCCCGGGATGCCATTGAAATGCGTTTATTTTGCTTTGAAAGATGCAGTCATCTGAGCTTTAATAGTGTGAGGAGGTGTCCATTTGTCACCTTTTGATGCCGTCCGACAAGTTTCATGCACCGATACCAACACGAAGGCATTGTGCATCACACAAAATTCCTTTTAAGTGGGAAACACTCCCCTCCAATGTCTGCTACTGAGCATGAGCTGTGATAGAAGCCATACTGCTTTTACACAGCAAAAAGTAAAAAGCCCTCACAATGACAGTAAGATAAAAAAATAGGAGAGTGTACTTAATGAAACCATACATGGGGGTATTCTTCCCGTATTTGACTCCAGATAATGGACAATGTCCTTTTTTTTCTTTTGGATTTTGTGTTTTTGCATGTTGCAATTTACTTGAGGCATATAGGCCCTACTGGTGTTTGGATGTGTTTACTTGTTGGTGCTAGAAACATGCAGGTGAAGGGAAGACGAGAAGGGGATATCTCACTTAGCGAGCCTCCTATTCTGGGGGCAATCGCAAAAGGGACCTTTTGTCACGGAAGAGAGGGCTGTCTCAAAAGGGGGAAGAGATCTCCGGAATCATGCGGCTCAATCGCAGCGAGCCAACCCTGGCAGGCTCTTAATGACGGGAGGTTAAGTGGACGTTTTAATGAACATAGAGCGGCTGAATGTTGCTATTTATAAACATTAACACTTTTAATGGCCTCCCAAAACTTTTCAGAGAGAGAGAAAAAGAGGTGCAATGTTTCTGTTTGTATCATTTGACCTTGCTTTTTGATCGGGTGTTCAAATATGGAAAAGAAGTCAAGATACTACAATTGTCACACAGAATATAAGAGTGTCAACATTGATGGTCTTAAAAACAAACATTTAGATTTATTTTATACAAAAATTATAGATGCAAGGATTTAAGATCAACACTCATGGAGTAGCCACTGTTTTGGTTTTCCGTAGGTGGCCGCTATAGACAGGTTTGACTGTAGGCCCTATTTACTTTCAGTCAGTCATGACTTCTGGTGATTTTGGTGTGGTTTTGCTCATTCTGTTTTCTAAACTTTTTTTTTTCAGCCATACCATTACCGACTCTCAATCAAGACAACTGCCATTCTGAGGTAACGTTGCTTTAGCAATAACCATGACATTTGCATTTAGTCCCATATGCTAGTGATGACACAGTCCAAGATGGCACTCTGAGGTAGCAATTGTTATATATCAGATGGTCATCGACATCGAATTAGATGGTCATCAACATCTTAAAATTTTTCTCAACCTTACTCAAATTTCTCTGCTGTAGTTGTTATCACTGTACTGTTGAATAAATATTGCTTCCTTTTTTTGTCAAGATGATCATTCCCTTTAATAACAGTCAATGGTAGACTGGTAGAGCAGTAACCTTTCATCTGGCTGTAAGAAGCGAGAAAAGCTGAGGCCAACCTGTCACTAGGACCTGTCATCTGTGTAGAGTCCCTCCTTGTAATTCTCCCTGGGATTGACCATTAACTTGGCATTAAGAGCTCAGAGGATTGCCACTCTGTTCCAGACCCATGGGCACCCAGTACGGCAGGCGATGGTCAATGACCCCAAGCAAGGAACCAGTCGAGTTCAGGAGCTTACTGTGTTAGTTCAACTTTAAGGGTAGGATATAGTGGGTAATGTTGTGTCAGAAGCATAACTATGACTGTAAAATCAGAAGTTTTTGCATGCGTGAAAATTTTGTGAATTTCGCGAGGAGCCAAGTTTCGTGAAAGCAGAATGCTAGCATAGGTGTTTGTCTGTGCACAGTGCATTGGAAGTTATGAATAATTTTATTAAAAAAAAAAAAACTTGTGGGGGAAGCAGGCATTCAGACTTGACCACTAGTTCATTATCATCTCCAGGATTGATGTGAGTGTGTTTCTGACCAAGCAAGGTGTGTGAGTGTTGCCCCCCCCCCCCCCCCCCTTTACAGCCTTTTAGTGTTAGTGTTTCTGGTAGATGTCTGCCGTATGTCATCACCTCAAGTAGCATGCTATACAAAAGAGGAATGTCTCTTTAAGCAGTGAAGCCTAGCTGTGTGTTTCCTTCAATGACGTTTTGCAAAGGATTAATACCTTACCGCATAGAGATACATTGAAGGATGACCTTAACACCTGTTGTGTGACTTACGGTAGTATCTTATGCCAGGCATTGCATCTTTGTGGTGTTGACACTACTGTGTGGTCATCGTCCAACCTTGTCAGGTAGAGTCATTCGGTCTGGCCTATAGTCACCTGTCGGAACATCTTAGCTGCCAGCCAAATTAAAACTGAAATGGGTTTTACTTGCTGGAGTGTAGAATTATGACTCTTTCAGCTTACGCCATCTCATTCCCCCCCCCCCCCCACCCCCTTCAAAAAGAAATTGAAATAGAGAACGAGAACATCTCAAATGATTTTCTGTAAGAAAGCCAAATCTCAGAACTGAATTAAAATTGTAATCTTAACACCTGGAATGGAACCCCAACTGGTTGAAAATGTCGGTATTCATTAGAGTATCTTGTATCTATTCTCGCCTGCAGTGGGCCAGAGTGCAATACGGGGCCCCTTTCAACTTTTTGTTGTTGATTCCCTTGGAGCAAGAAGGCAGTAGTGTTTGGCATGACCCCAGCTGGATTACACACACGCATTAACCCAAAATTCTCACATTTCATTCGGGGGAACCGCGGGATTAGAAAATGGGTTATAATTTGATCAAGAATGAGGAATGAAGCTGCGGTGAAATCCAGTGCTCTTTCAATTCACAACAGCCCTGGCATTTGCACGTACCCACATCTTATAGGCCAAGCAATGTGTTGCTAAGTTGAAAAAGGGAAAACAAATCAGAATCATGGCATATTACATGGATATTGTGCCTCTCATGTGGTCCCACTGAATGACTGTCATTGACTTTTTGGTTGTAAAACATACCATGTAGCATTTCTTAACTTCTTTCTGCCATCTATGCCCCCCCCCCCTCCCGATTAAGCGTGTTGTTGATGATCTATGTGATAATTATGATTGATCAAGGTGAAGCATGTGTTTATAAATCCATCCATCAGATTTTGGCTGTAATTTTTTTATTTCTGCAATTAGACAAACCCTTGATACATACTTTATTAATTGTGTGCATGGTTGCTTTTTTCCCCCTATTTGTCTAGACTTATTAATGATGATGGATTTTTT